>NC_091985.1:118682819-118982819 GCF_044704955.1 Pristiophorus japonicus
GATCTCCTCCAAGCCATGGCTGGGATAGCTGCCAACATCGTCTCATTTGCTGAGCAGCATACCAACATTATGTTGCTGTTGATCACCACGATGCAGCGAACCGTTGGCTCTGTCGCTGCCATGCGGCAATCAATGGTCTCGGGCCATGGCATGGAACCCCCCCCCCCCTTCCATTCCAGCCAGGCTGACAGAACCAGAGGGTCTGGAGATGCCCTCACCGCCTACATTCTCTCCCCGATGAACACGACAGCAGGGTTCCAGGGGCACTGCTGCACCACATGCTGGGACCAACGCGGTGAAGGGCAGGGGTGTGGGTCGCAATGGGGATGGGCAACCCATCAAGAGGAGAATGGGGCTCACTTGGAGGGGGGGAAGAGAGGTGCTGGGAGTGGGTAGAGGGTTGGGTGTTGGTGATGTTTGTATATATTGTTCATGTTATGGATGTAAACCTGTAAATACCATGCCTAACCACCAGAGGGCTTATCCCCTTCACAATCCCTTGGGAGCACCTATATATAAGGAGGCCTCACAGGCTGGAGAGGCACTCTGAGATCTGTAATAAAGGATTACGGTCACACCTTACTTTGAGCTCGCAGTATGTAGTCTGACTCTTTATTCAAGACATAACAACTGGCGACGAGATACAGATGACGAACCCCACCACAACAATGCAGAGAACCGTGGGCATCCTGGAAAAATTTTTGGAGGGAGATGATTGGGAAACCTTCGTGGAGCGACTCGACCAATACTTCGTGGCCAATGAGCTGGAAGGAGGGCTGCCAAACAAAGGGCGATTCTCCTCACCGTTTGCAGGGCACCAACGTATGGCCTCATGAAAAATCTGCTCGTTCCAGCGAAACCCACAGACAAGTCGTATGATGAGTTGTACACACTGGTCTGGGAGCATCTAAACCCGAAGGAAAGCGTTGTGATGGCGAGGTATCGGTGCTACACATACAAGAGGTCTGAAGGCCAGGAAGTGGTGAGCTACATCGCCGAGCTAAGGCGCCTTGCAGGACATTGCGAATTTGAAGGACACTTGGAGCACGTGCTCAGGGACTTCTTTGTACTTGGCATTGGCCATGAAGTAATACTTGCAAACTTTTGACTGTAGAGACCCCAACCTTGAGTAAAGTCATAGCGATAGCCCAGGCGTTTATCGCCACCAGTGACAATACCAAGCAAAGTAGTGCTGCAAGTACTGTGACAAATTAACGTTGTTTTCGAATCAAAATGTACATGGCAGGACTTACACACCTGCAGCTGCACGTCCGCAGATGACTCAGAGCCCACCATCAAGAGTGGTGAATACAAGGCCATTAACACCTTGTTGGCGCTAAGGGGTTGATCATCGATTCCATTCATGCTGCTTCAATGGGTACGTTTGCAAGGGCTGTGGAACAATGGGACACCTCCTGCAAACCACCATGATGCAGAGGAGGATAGATCCACGGTGGGTCATGATGAACCAGAGCCTCAGACCATGGGGTGCACACATTTACCACAAAGTGTCCCCCGATAATGCTGAAGGTTGAATTAAATGAACTCCCGGTGTCCATGGAGCTGGACACGTACGCAAGCCAGTCCATAATGAGTAAAAAGACTTTCAATAAATTGTGGTGCAGCAAGGCCTCAAGGCCAGTCCTGACTTCCATTCATACTAAACTGAGAACGTACACAAAGGAACATATTCCCGTAATCGGCAGTGCTACCGTAAAGGTTTCCTACGATGGAGCGGTGCACGAGTTACCACTCTGGGTGGTACCGGGCGATGGCCCCACGCTGTTCGGCAGGAGCTGGCTGGCAAAGACACGCTGGAACTGGGACGACGTCCAAGCACTTTCGTCCATTGACGATGTCATGTATTCAATCAGCAATGTAACCCATGTATAATCTGACCTAAATTGTACACTGTGAGAACAATGACCACTAGGTGGTGAAGTTGTGGGAGACACTCCTAACCTGGACCTTCAGATATAAAAGAGGAAGCTCCACCCACTTCCTGCACTTGAGTACGAAGGAATAAAGGACAGGTCACAGACTGACCTTCTCTCAAGCATGGGCCTCGTGTGCATTTATACTGTACAGTAAGGACGTATCAATGGCGACGAGAAACCGGGATTTAAACCACGCGAGCATGACCACTAGCAGAACAGACGAGAGGTACTGTGTTAAGGAATGGTTGGGACAGATATTCAACATTGTTAAAGCAGCACAGTTCTCCAGGCAGACAAGGGCAATCGGGCATGCCCCAACATGTAGTCGAACCCAGAGGGGGAGTTCGACAGAGACAATGGCAAGCTGAACAGCGATTCACGCCATTGCAAGGGACAATGCGGCCAGTAATGGGGCCATCAACACCTGTTAATGGCGCACTCAAGGACAATCACAGGGGCAGTCAGGGACGATCGACTGGCAAGGGACCTTTTGTTTCCAACAGCAGCTCATGTTGGAGGCGTGGAGGCACACACTCAGCCGGAGTTTGCAGAGATGAGCAAAATACCTGCAGAAATTGCAGAAATGAACGCTGAGGGAAATTGCTGGAAGCTGAAGTTCAGCGAGTTCATGTGGAGCGCGTATACAGTTCATACACCAGGATGCCACCGATAATGATGAAAGTGCTCCTCAATGGCATCCCGGTATCAATGGAGTTAGACACGGGGGCCAGTTCCTGATGGGTATCAAACAGTTCGAAAAGTTGTGGGTGTCCAAGGCCAGGAGGCCAAAATTATCGGCGATTGAGGCACAGCTACGGACATACACAAAGGAGATCATTCCGGTGCTAGGCAGCGCCATGGTAGTCGTGACCCACAAAGATTCGGAGAACAGGTTGCCACTCTGGGTTGTCCCGGGGGACGGTCCCGCACTACTGGGGAGGAGTTGGCTTGCTGACATGAACTGGAAATGGGGCGATGTCAATGCAATTTCCTCTGTGGAGCGAGTATCATGCTCACAGATCCTGGACAGATTTGACTCATTATTTCAACCCGACATTGGCACTTTCATGGGGGCCAAGGTAGTGATTCACATAAACCCGGACGCCAGGCCAGTACACCACAAGGCCAGGACGGTGCCATACGTGATGCGGGAAAAGATAGAAGGCGAATTAGACCGCCTGTTGAGGGAAGGCATCATCTCGCCAGTCGAATTCAGTGACTGGGCGAGCCCGATTGTGCCGGTGCTCAAGGATGGGTCGGTCAGGATATCTGGCGATTACAAGGCCACCATCAATTGGGTGTCACTCCAAGACCAGTACCCACTACCGAGAGCGGAGGGCCTCTTTGCGACGCTATCCGATGGCAAACTTTTTTCAAAATTGGACCTGACCTCAGCTTACATGACCCAGGAGCTGGCGAGTGAGTCGAAGAAGCTGACCACCATCACGACACACAAGGGGTTGTTTGAGTACAACAGATGTCCGTTCGGGATTCGCTCGGCTGCCGCGATCTTCCAACGAAATATGGAAAGCCTCCTCAAGTCGATTCCAGGGACGGTGGTTTTTCAGGACAATGTCCTCATCATAGGTTACGATATTGAAGAACACCTCCGCAACCTGGAGGAGATGCTACGCAGACTGGACCGGGTAGGGCTGCGACTGAAAAAGGCGAAGTGTGTCTTCCTAGCTCCAGAGGTAGAATTCTTGGGGATGAGGGTAGCAGCAGACGGGATCAGCCCTACTGCGTCCAAGACGGAAGCGATCCCGAGAGCACCAGACCCTGTAACACGACGGAGCTGCGTTCGTTCCTGGGGCTCCTGAACTATTTTGGTAACTTTCTTCCCAAATTGAGCACGCTGCTAGAGCTGCTACACGTGCTCCTACGCAAAGGTCGCGAATGGGTCTGGGGGGACAGCCAGGAAAGGGCTTTTAATAGAGCACGCAATTTGTTATGTTCCAACAATCTGTTAACGCTATATGACCCATGTAAGAAACTTGTGTTAACGTGCGATGTGTTGTCCTATGGTGTCAGGTGTGTGTTGCAGCATGTCAATACCAAGGGTCAGTTACAGCCGGTAGCTTATGCCTCCAGAAATCTGTCCCAGGCAGAAAGGGGCTACGGGATGGTAGAAAAGGAGGCGCTCGCATGTGTATATGCGGTAAAGAAAATGCACCAATAACTGTTTGGCAGGAAATTTGAGCTGGAGACAGATCACAAACTCCAAACGTCCCTTTCGGCCGACAACAAGGCCATAAATGCAAACGCATCGGCCCACATATAGAGGTGGGCACTCACGTTAGCCGACTGCACAATTCGGCACAGACCGGGCACCGAAAACTGCACCGATGCACTCAGCAGGCTCCCACTAGCCACCACTGAGGGGGCTACCGAGCATGCTGCTGAGATGGTCATGGTTGTTGAAGCTTTCGGAAGCGAAGGCTCACCCATGACAGCCCGTCAGATTAAAGTCTGGACGAATAGAGACCCACTATTGTCTCTAGTCAAGAAATGTGTCCTGAATGGGGACTGGGCAGCCACGTACAGGGCATGCCCTGAGGAATTTAAACCATTTCACGGGCGCAGGGATGAACTCTCGATTCAGGCCGATTGCCTACTGTGGGGAAACCGCGTAGTCCTGCACCAGATGGGCAGAGAGGTGTTCATCAGAGAACTCCACAATGAGCACCTGGGCATTGTCACGATGAAGGCAATTGCCAGGTCACACGTTTGGTGGCCAGGGATAGACACAGATCTGGAACTTTGTGTTCGCAGGTGCAACACGTGTGCCCAGCTGGGCAATGCGCCCAGGGAAGCCCCCGTTAGCCCCTGGCCATGGCCCGCCAAGCCTTGGTCACGCATCCATGTGGACTACGCAGGTCCTTTCATGGGAAAAATGTTTTTCGTTGTAGTAGACGCCTACTCCAAATGGATCGAGTGTGACATTTTAAATTCAAGCACATCCTCTGCCACGGTAGAAAGTCTACGGGCAATGTTCGCCGCCCACGGTCTACCGGACATCTTGGTCAGCGACAATGGCCCGTGCTTCACAAGCACTGAATTCCAGGACTTCATGGCAGGCAATGGAATTAACCATGTCAGAACGGCACCGTTCAAGCCGGCCTCAAACGGCCAGGCAGAACGAGCAGTGCAGATAATCAAACAGGGGATGCTCAGATTCCAAGGGGGTTCCCTACAAAGCCGCTTATCACGCTTCCTGTTGGCCTACAGATCCCAACCACACTCGCTCACAGAGGTTCCACCCGCAGAGCTGCTAATGAAAAGGATGCTCAAAACCCGGTTATCCCTTATACACCCCACCATGAAAGAAATTGTCAAGAGCAGGCGCCAGTCACAATATGACTACCATGACAGGAATGCGAGGGCGCGATGTATTGATGTAAATGACCCTGTTTTTATCCTCAACTACGCTGCAGGGCCCAAATGGCTCGCAGGCACGGTGATTGCCAAAGAGGGAAATAGGATTCTGGTCGTTAAACTTACCAATGGACAAATCTGCCGCAAACATGTGGATCAAACAAAAAGGAGGTTCAGCAACCCCATAGAAGAAGCAGAGGAAGAACACGATATAGAGTTCACTCCTCCACAGGTGACCGAACACAGGAACCAAAGGGAGGAGAGCCCAGTCACTGTGGGCAGTCCGGACAGGCCTGAGGCACCGCAAACAGCAGACACTCAGGCCAGCGCCCAACAACCAGAGCCCCAACTCAGGCGCTCTACAAGAGAGCGCAAACCACCAGAGAGACTCAACCTGTGATCCCAATAAGACTTTGGGGGGGGGGAGGTGATGTCATGTATTCAACCAGCAATGTAACCCATGTATAATCTGACCTAAATTGTACACTGTGAGAACAATGACCATTAGGTGGTGAACTTGTGGGAGACACTCCTAACGTGGACCTTCAGATATAAAAGGGGAAGCTCCACCCACTTCCTGCACTTGAGTACTAAGGAATTGTCATGTATCTTACATTATTATATATAACTGTATCCTAACATGCTATACATGACTGTAATAAGATATGTCCTGTAACCACCAGCATACCTTACCACCAGGGGTGCACTTGCAAGAGACAGGTATATAAGGACAGGTCTCAGGCAAGTACAACATTCCAGAGCCGTGAAATAAAGGTGCAGGTCCAAAGTGACTTTGACTTCACTACATGCCTCGTGTGAACCTGTACTGAGGAGACAGGACTTTACAGGATTAAAGGACAGGTCACAGACTGACCTTCTCTCAAGCATGGGTCTCGTGTGCATTTATACTGTACAGTAAGGACGTATCAGACGACACCTCATGTGCCCAGGTCCTAAACAAGTTCCTCTCTCTGTTCGAACCAGGCATCGGGAAGTTCCAAGGAGCAAAAGTGCAGATCCATTTGATTCCGGGGCGCGACCCATCCATCACAAGGCGAGAGCGGTACCGTACATGATGAGAGAGGGTGGAGATTGAGCTGGACAGGCTGCAACGAGAGGGCATAATTTCGCCGATCGAATTCAACGAGTGGGCCTGTCCGATTGTTCCAGTCCTCAAGGGAGACAGCACCATCAGAATCTGTGGTGATTCCAAAGCAACTATTAATCGTTTCTCACTGCAGGATTAATACTCGCTACCGAAGGCAGACGACCAATTTGCGTAGCTAACGGGAGGGATAACGTTCACGAAGCTGGACTTGACCTCGGCCTACATGACGCAGGAGCTGGAGGAATCATCGAGAGGCCTCACCTGCATCAACACGCACAAAGGTCTCTTCATTTACAACAGATGCCTGTTTGGGATTCGATCGGCCGCGGCGATATTCCAGAGGAACATGGAAAGCTTGCTGAAGTCGGTCCTGCACACCGTGGTCTTCCAGGACGACATCCTGGTTACAGGTCGGGACACCGTCGAGCACCTGCAGAACCTGGAGGAAGTTCTTAGTCGGCTTAATCATGTGGGGCTCAGGCTAAAATGCTCGAAGTGCGTTTTCCTGGTGCCTGAAGTGGACTTCCTGGGGAGAAGAATCACGGCAGATGGCATCAGGCCCACCGATTTGAAGACGGAGGCAATCAAAAACGCACCGAGACCACAGAACGTGACGGAGCTGCGGTCGTTTTGGGAACTCCTGAACTATTTTGGTAACTTCTTACCGGGTCTTAGCACATTGTTAGAACCCCTGCACACTTTACTGCGTAAAGGAGATGAATGGGTATGGGGTAAAAGCCAAGAAAATGCCTTTGAGAAAGCTAGGAAGCTGTTATGTTCGAACAAATTGCTTGTGTTGTACGATCCATGTAAACGTTTGGTACTAGCATGTGATGCGTCATCGTACGGAGTCGGGTGTGTATTGCAACAAGCTAATAAATTTCGGAAATTGCAACTGGTTGCTTATGCATCCAGAAATCTGTCTAAGGCCGAGAGGGCCTACAGCATGATCGAAAAAGAAGCGTTAGCGTGCGTTTACAGGGTAAAGAAAATGCATCAATATCTGTTCGGGCTCAAATTTGAATTGGAAACCGACCGTAAGCCGCTTATATCCCTCTTTTCTGAAAATAAGGGGATAAATACGAATGCATCGGCCAGCATCCAGAGATGGGCACTCATGTTGTCCGCATACAACTACGCCATCCGCCACAGGCCAGGCACAAAAACCTGTGTCAATGCTCTCAGTAGGCTGCCACTGCCCACCACAGGGGTGGAGATGGCACAGCCTGCAGATTTAGATATGATAATGGAAACATTCGAGAGTGAGCAATCACCTGTTACCGCCGACAGATTAGAACCTGGACGAGCCAGGACCCCTTACTGTCCTTAGTAAAAAACTGTGTGCTCCACAGGAGTTGGTCTAGTGTCCTGTTAGAGATACAGGAAGAAATAAAGCCGTACCAGTGCGCAAAGATGAAATGTCTATACAGGCAGACTGCCTCCTATGGGGCAATCGGGTAGTGGTGCCTAAAAAGGGCAGGGTCACCTTCATCAGTGATCTCCACAGTACCCACCCAGGCATCGTAATGATGAAAGCGATAGCCAAATCCCAAGTGTGGTGGCCCGGTATCGATGCAGACTTTAAGAGTCCTGCGTGCACAAATGTAATACATGTTCACAGTTAAGCAATGCACCCAGGGAGGCGCCACTAAGTTTATGGTCCTGGCCCTCCAAACCGTAGTCTAAGGTCCATGTCGACTATGCAGGAAAATTGTTCTTAGTGGTTGTAGATGTGTACACCAAATGGATTGAATGTGTGATAATGTCGGCAAGCACGTCCGCTGCCACCATTGAAAACCTGCGGGCCATGTTTGCCACGCACGGCTTGCCTGATGTCCTTGTAAGTGACAATGGGCCGTGCTTTACCAGTGCCGAGTTCAAGGAGTTCATGACCCGCAATGGGATCAAACATGTCACATCTGCCCTGTTTAAACCAGCCTCCAATGGTCAGGCAGAACGAGCAGTTCAAACAATCAAGCAGAGCTTGAAAAGGGTAACTGAAGGCTCACTGCACACTCGCTTATCCCGAGTCCTGCTTAATTACCGCACAAGACCCCACTCGCTCACTGGGGTCCCTCCCGCTGAACTGCTCATGAAAAGGGCACTTAAGACAAGGCTCTCGTTAGTCCACCCTGATCTACACGAACAGGTAGAGAGCAGGCGGCTTCAACAGAATATATATCATGATCGTGCAAATGTGTCACGCGAAATTGAGATAAATGATCCTGTATTTGTATTGAACTATGGACAAGGTCCCAAGTGGCTTCCTGGCACTGTTTTGGCCAAAGAGGGGAGTAGGGTGTGTATGGTCAAACTCGCAAGTGGACTCACCTGCAGGAAACACTTGGACCAAACCTAACTCAGATTTACGGACTATCCATAACAACCCACAATAGACTCTACCTTTTTTTGACCCTCCAACACACACACACACACACACACACACACAAGTGGCAACCAACCCAGCGGTTGACCACGAAGCATAACCCATCAGCCGCAGCAGCCCTCACCACCCCCAGCAGCCCAGCAAGGCCAGTTGCACAGCAGCCCAGCGAGGGGCCCAACAAACGACTCACCAAAACCAGCATTTGCACCGAGACGATCAACCAGGGAAAGGAAGGCCCCAGATCAACTCACCTTGTAAATAGTTACACTACTGACTTTGGGGGGCAGCGGGGGCGGGGAGTGTTATGTATGTAAACCTGTAAATACCATGTCTAACCACCAGAGGGCTTAACCCCTGGAGTCCCAAGGCATCCACAATCCCTTGGGAGCACCTGTATATAAGGAGGCCTCAGGCTGGAGAGGCACTCTGAGATCTGTAATAAAGGACTACGGACACACCTTACTTTGAGCTTGCAGTATCTAGTCTAACTCTTTATTCAAGGCATAACAGTTCATGTTGTTACTGTTGTTGGTGTTTAAGATGTTGCCTTTTGATGCTAAATGTACTGTTTTTTGAAATACAGGTACTATTAAATATTTTGTTTGACATGTTTGAATGTTCTGCCACTTTTGAATGTTGTACAATTCCATACAGAAACATTTTTTCCCCACTCTTGGTCAGTGTCTAACGTTTAGATAATGTGGGGTATGTGCTGAGAAACATACAAATGTCCTTGGAATGTAGTGCAATGTGATAGAAAATGTTGTTTTACAGTTATGATGTGACTTTTTAATGGGTCATTTAGCTAAGACAAGTAAGGGTCACCAATCCAGAATAGGTGGCTTTGAATGATAGATAGTTCCAGAACTTGGAGGCCAGATATTATGGTTGGCATTTGAGTGTACAGTTTTTTTAGGTAACAGATCGGCGAACACCAGCCCTAACATTATATGTTATTCAGTCAAATTATAACAGTAAATATATATATTTATATATTTGCATCTTCCATATTTGAGCACATGTCAAGATCTAATCCTGGCACCTAAGAGAAACTTACAGGGTTTTATTATTGGCTATATACTTTCACATGAGCTCATCACCTCTGACGACTTACAGGGTGTGACTAAATCTCTTGTGTATGCACTTGTGACAAGACCCTTACAGCATAAATCCATGGAGCCTTTACTGTAATTGGGAGCTCATATCCACTTTCTATCCCACACATGCCCTTCAACGGAGCATTTTAACTTCAATGTATCATCTTTTTCTAAGGGAAAAATATTGCTGCAGCGATTTAAATGTGACCTAGGATGTACTGTTCTAGACGGATCTGCGCCTTTGTGCTTACCGTCCGTGCAAGATTGTGGTAAGAGCACCTTTTTCACAACGCTTTTTCTGACGGGCGGTAACAGGGTCTTACAGGATCCTAAGGATGAAACTTGCATTTTTGCCAATTTTTCCATGGTCGTGCAGTATGGATACCGCTGGCAGTACTTCTCCGATGAAGTTCCCGCCAGGGGGTAGTTGGGCAGTAGGTCGGCAGTCCCTGAGTTTTTCCGCATAACCGGCATTTTTGGGCGATGAAATTCGGGCCCATAGAATATGAGTAAGACAATTGTCATGAATGTACATTCTGTTTGTAGCCACCAGATGGCGTTATTGTTGGAGGCCACTGAGCAGCATGCACATGGTGCTGCTCAGGTATAAAAGGCCAGCCATTTTGAGAGTCAGGCACTTTGGGCCTAAATAAAGCAGAGCCAATGTTGTACCTTGCTTAGTTAAACAGTACTCAGTTTGAACCTTTATTGCATACATAACAACAGTAAAGATGAATTTGTACAGGGAGAGAACAGGGTAGTGGGATTAGTTTTAGAATGCTCTAGCAAAGAGAGGGCACAGATATAATGGGCCGAATGGCCTGTTTCTGCACTGACAACTTCTATGTTCTTTTATTCATTAATGGGATGTTGATGTTGTTGGCAAGGCCGGCATTTATTGCCCATCCTCAATTGCCCTTGAGAAGGTGGCGGTGAGCCGCCTTCTTGAACTGCTGCAGTCCGTGTGGTGAAGGTGCTCTCACAGTGCTGTTAGGGAGGGAGTTTCAGGATTTTGACCTAATTTTCCCTTTTTCTCCACAGGAAGGCACTCATCCCATCTCCTCACCTCCCTCTATTGCAAGGCTATGATCAGAAAATCAAAGAGCACATCTACATTGTCCGTCACTCCATGCCACAGGTGCCCCTCTACACCCTCCTCACTCTTCCAGCAATTAAATTCTGAATGAAGTGTTCTGGAAAGCAGGTTGGAAAAGAGATCATGCTAGAACTTTCTAAATCATTGGTTAGGCCTCAGCTGGAGCATTGTATCATTCTGGGCACCTCACTTCAGGAAAGGGTACAGAGGAGGTTTAACAGGATGTTACCAGGGATGAGGGCCTTCAGTTAAGGGGAGAGGTTGGAAAAGTTAGGACTGTTCTCCCTGGAACAGAGAAGGTTAAGAGGTCACCGAATAGAGGTTTTCAAAATGATGAAAGGTTTTGATAGAATAAATAGAGAAGAATTATTCCCTTTGGTGAGTGGGTCAATAACCAGCGGCTATAGATTTAAAATCATGGGCAAAAGATCTAGAGGGGAGATTGGGAGAATTGTTCTTCACTCAGAGAGATGTCGGGATCTGGAACGCTCTCTCAAAAGGAGGTGGAAACTGATTCCATAAATGATTTTAAAAGGGAGCTGGACAGGTACTTGAGGGTGGGGAACTGACAGGGATACGGACAAAGAGCAGGGACGTGGGACTAAACACGACTGCTCTTTTGAAGAGCCAGCACGGACACGATGGGCCGAATGGCCACTTTCTGTGCTGTAAGTTTCTACGATCAAAACGTTGTCATCTATGCAGTCTATCGTAGGCATCGCAAGCTTTTCCTCAAAGGTAGGAGACCTTCACCACCTCAACAGTTGTGTTCTGATCAAACTGGCAGCAGGTGCAACAGCTCAATTTGTGTGTTGTCTGCTACAAGAACTGTAACCCACCTTTCCAGTGGGGGTCTATACAAATGTAGTACTGTTATTCAGAAAACAACCTGACCTGACTTCAAATTTCTGACACTAACAGCAACAAAAACTTGTATTTATATAGCACCTTTAACATAGTAAAACATCCCAAGGTGCTTCACATGAGCAATTATCAAACAAAATGTGACACAGAATCACATAAGGAGATATTGGGACAATTGATCAAAAGCTTGGTCACAGAGGTAGGCTTTAAGAGGCATCAAAGAAGGAGAGAGAGGTAGAGAGATGGATAGGTTTAGGGAGGGAATTGCAGAGCTTAGGGCTCAGCCAGCTGAAGGCACGGCCACCAATGGTGGAGCAAAGAAAATGGGGGATACGCAAGAGGCCAGAGTTAGAGAAGTGCCGAGTTCCCATTAATTTTTTTTTTGGGGGGGGCAGGTGTGCGTGGCCCCTTTAAGGGGCCGTGCAGCCCATTCATAATACCATGCGTGTGCAGTTTCTCCCATTTAAAAACCTGTGAGCTGATTGTGCGAGAGCTTCAGATTGGGTCACAGTCTAAGGATAAGGGGTAAGCGATTTAGGACTGAGATGAGGAGAAACTTCTTCACCCAGAAAGTGGTGACTACCACAGAAAGTTGTTGAGGCCAATTCACTAAATATATTCAAAAAGGAGTTAGATGAGGTCCTTACTACTCGGGAGATCAAGGGGTATGGCGAGAAAGCAGGAATGGGGTACTGAAGTTGCATGTTCAGCCATGAACTCATTGAATGGCGGTGCAGGCTTGAAGGGCTGAATGGCCTACTCCTGCACCTATTTTCTATGTTTCTATGTATGCTGCGCGGCTGCGCAGCTTAAAGGGAAATTTGGTTATTTGGTTATCGGGCTGGAGGAGGTGACAGTGATAGGGAGGGGCGAGGCCACGGAGGAATTTGAACCGGACCAGGGGTTGGTAGTGGTAGGAGTTCAGATACATGACTGCCACTAACCCAAATGCCTCTTGTTCCTGCAAGAGCAGTAAAATTTACAGTACCTACCCGTGGATAGGCCCTCTAATAGGCAAAATAAAATGATTTTATTTAAAAAGTACATTTACTAGCAGGCTGTCTACAGACTGGTTGGAGCATGTAGTCTTTAAAAACATTTTTTTTAATTATTTTGGGTATTTCCTAATCTTAAGTGGAGGCCCAAGAGCTGCTTCAGAAAAGTTCCAGTTTAGGCAGCAGGGGCGGGGGCTTGGGGCTGATGGGAGTAGTCAGGATGGTGAGGTCAATGATTTTGGATGGGTGATTTCTCCCTGCTACCCTGCATAATAAAGAAGAGCTCAGTTTTACAAGCTAGGGGGAAGGAAATGAATAGACCGAGTTACCTGAAAGTATCTCCATAGGAACGTAAGGCATAGGAGCTGGAGTAGGCCATTTGGCCCTTCCAGCCTGCTCCACCATTCAACAAGATCATGGCTGATCTTCTACCTCAGCTCCATCTTCCTGAACTATCCCCATATCCCTTAGTTCCCAAATATTTATCAATCTCTGTCTTGAATATACTCGATGGCTGAGTATCCACAGCTCTCCGGGGATGGAGAATTCCAAAGATTCACAACCCATGCTATAAATGAGGCAAGTATGCGAGAATAATATGGGTAAATACTATCAATAAGCATTTGGCTATATGTTCACTCCACAAATTTTCAGTATTTATTTTCCAAATGTTCATCTCTGGAGGTTTTTCTACCATGTAAATGAGCTAGGATGACATCACCCGAGGAGTTCCCCTCAAAGCATTTCTGTTCCTAATTACTGTCAGTGAAACTAGTCTTTAGAGACCAGTCAAAAGTCTATATAATTATTCTTGAATTTTCCTTTTCAATCTCTAATCCGGATTTATCATCTATAGAGAGTTAGCTCCACATTTTCTATTCCAGTACAGAAACTACAAAGTCAAAAAGTACCAAAAATCAGGATTATATCAAGCATATTGGAACAATTTTTCTATTGCTTTTCTTTAACAAAATCACTGCACTTCAAAAGTCATCCCTTGTGTGAAGCATTTTGAGACATTTTTAAAAATCTTTACAGATGTAATAATATATCAATGGAAGCATTACTTATTATTTTATGTTGACTATGAATTCAATCCATATTGATTTGCCATGAGTTTATTATTGCTACTTACCATTCAGAGCATTAGATGTTATTCAATCACAAAAATGATTCTTATGCCATTGGGGAGTAATGTAACTGTGTATCTGTAAGCTATACTGTATTGATAACATTGATTTTAGAGTTCACCTTAAGATTGCACCAGGTGCAATGAATGTTGTAAAATCTGGATGCTTATTCCCATATATTGGATCTTCAAACTACAACAGAACAAAATTATTATTAACAGAATAATTATTTATAATCATATATCATCTCACCACTTCATATTGAACTCTTAATATCAAATCTATTGCATTTAAACCACCACCCCCCCGCAAATACTTCGCTTATTTTTGCTGACAACAAAAAAATCTTTTCTTCATTTTCCATCAACAACAGGGATATTATTACATCTCAAAACTTTAAAATTAAATACAAGATTACTTTTATAGTAAGTTTACTCTTTAAGATATCTGAAAATGGTAAATAGTTCAGGCCGTAGCACTCCTAACGGCGCAATGGGAAGCTGCACCTTGAGTGGTGCTAAGTCGCAACACAACAGAATCTCTCAGGTTCAGCTCATGCCCGGTGCTGTTAGCTGATCTTAGCTGGGGCAGCAGTTAATGCACTGGGCTAGGAACGAATAAAGGGAAAAAGCCAGCAGCAAAGACTCCTTCTGTTGATTACTATCCCGTGGCCCACACTAGAAATTAACTCATGTGGAGACCAGGATTGGGCTCTGTTGTACTGTCTTAGATATGGTTGAAAAGCCTGTCAACAATTACACACTAGCCTCAAACACGAATGACCATTTGAGCTAAATTTACGGCAAAGACAATAGTTTTACTGCAGAAATCTTCAAACAAAGATTGCAAATGGAAGTTGTGCCCATCAACGAGATTGTTGGAAAGTTCTCCTTCCATCAGTCGCCAGCTCACAGGAGCATGGGAGAGGGGGCAGTGCAACCTCTTGTGCTCAGGCCATCATGTTCTAGGAACACCTGAGTGATTGAGATGGGGGAGAACGTGATTTTTCGAAGCTACTTTTAATACTAAATGTGAAATAAAACTTTAAGTGAGGAATTGGAGCTTTGAAGATGCCAGCAGGCACAGGAAGTGAGCAGTGTCAGTATGATATATAATCACAGTGGAAGGGAAAGAATGGATAGTAACTGGGCAATCCCACTGGCTAACAATCATAAATTGTAAGTGACCAAAGTACGAACTAGAACTGACCAATATCAAACTATCTGGGGGTAATTTTGACTTTAGGTGATAGTGTAATTGGATGATATTGATTCAGCCGCCCGTTATCTCTCCCGATTTCATTCCCATTTGAAGTCAACTGATATGAGAATCGGAGGAGGTGCATAAAGGGCGGTTGAATCAATATCGACCATTTTATACTCTCACCCAAAGTCAAAAGTTGCCCCCATTGTGTTTTAAAGGTTACCACCACACCTTTAGACACGAATAAAAACTTGACGTTGCCACCACAGGAACCCAAGCAGGATCAAATAATTGAATAAAGCCCCAATGCTGGGCATCAATAGTTGACCTTTATTTGTAAACTCTGCCTAAGACATGCTGGCTTTGGGCTTAGCTAAGAAAACAAGAATTCTGATTGGCAGACTGGTGTTTTTACCTTCACTGGAAGAGAAGCCAAGTACGAGTAATTTCCCAGGACGTCCTGAACAAAACCCTGTGATAAATGATTCAGAAGGACAATTGAGAGTGTACAAAATGTAGTCAAGCTAGATGGTGAAAGATCAGAACAATCTAAGTGATATTTCTTCTAAAAGTACCTCAACTGCTTCTTGTAGCTTTAGTTCAATGGTGAATGCAAGTTGTTGATCTGAAAGTAAATAAACACGTGAAGCAGACATCAATTCCACCTCATCTTCAAACCGCCACATTGCTTTCACAAACTGAAGTACAAAGATGTTGCTCTAGCCATTGCACATTTCACTGTTTATACAAATAAGATCATCATCAACAACAATAATTTATATTTATATAGCGCCTTTAACGTATTAAAACGTCCCAATGCGCTTTACAGGAGCATTGGAAAACAAAATTTGAGACCGAGCCACAAAAGGAGATATTAGGGCAGGCGACCAAAAGCTTGTTCAAAGAGGTATGTTTTAAGGAGCGTCTTAAAGGAGGAGAGGTGGAGAGGTTTAGGAAGGGAATTCCAGAGCTTAGGACCTAGGCAGCTGAAGGCACGGCCACCGATGATGGAACGATGCACAAGAGGCCAGAATTGGAGGAGTACAGAGATCATGAAGGCTTGTAAGGTTGGTGAGGGCTACAGAGATAGAAAATCCCCGATTTTAATTGTTGCACCATTGGTAGCCATGTCTTCAGCTGCTTAAGCTGTAAGCTCTGGAATTCCCTCCTTAAACCTCGCCGCCTCTCTACCTCTCCTTGGTGATGCTCCTTAGAACCTATCTCACCTGTCCTAATATCTCCTTATGTGGCCCAATGTCAAATTTTATTTTGTAATCGCTCCTGTGAAGCATAGAAACATAGAAACATAGAAAATAGGTGCAGGAGTAGGCCATTCGGCCCTTCTAGCCTGCACCGCCATTCAATGAGTTCATGGCTGAACATTCAACTTCAGTTCCCCATTCCTGCTTTCTCGCCATACCCCTTGATCCCCCTAGCAGTAAGGACCTCATCTAACTCCTTTTTGAATATATTTAGTGAATTGGCCTCAACAACTTTCTGTGGTAGAGAATTCCACAGGTTCACCACTCTCTGGGTGAAGAAGTTCCTCCGCATCTCGGTCCTAAATGGCTTACCCCTTATCCTTAGACTGTGACCCCTGGTTCTGGACTTCCCCAACATTGGGAACATTCTTCCTGCATCTAACCTGTCTAACCCCGTCAGAATTTTATATGTTTCTATGAGGTCCCCTCTCATTCTTCTGAACTCCAGTGAATACAAGCCCAGTTGATCCAGTCTTTCTTGATAGGTCAGTCCCGCCATCCCGGGAATCAGTCTGGTGAACCTTCGCTGCACTCCCTCAATAGCAAGAATGTCCTTCCTCAGGTTAGGAGACCAAAACTGTACACAATACTCCAGGTGTGGCCTCACCAATGCCCTGTACAACTGTAGCAACACCTCCCTGCCCCTGTACTCAAATCCCCTTGCTATGAAGGCCAACATGCCATTTGCTTTCTTAACCGCCTGCTGCACCTGCATGCCAACCTTCAATGACTGATGTACCATGACACCCAGGTCTCTTTGCACCTCCCCTTTTCCTAATCTGTCACCATTCAGATAATAGTCTGTCTCTCTGTTTTTACCACCAAAGTGGATAACCTCACATTTATCCACATTATACTTCATCTGCCATGCATTTGCCCACTCACCTAACCTATCCAAGTCGCTCTGCAGCCTCACAGCATCCTCCTCGCAGCTCACACTGCCACCCAACTTAGTGTCATCCGCAAATTTGGAGATACTACATTTAATCCCCTCATCTAAATCATTAATGTACAGTGTAAACAGCTGGGGCCCCAGCACAGAACCTTGCGGTACCCCACTAGTCACTGCCTGCCATTCTGAAAAGTACCCATTTACTCCTACTCTTTGCTTCCTGTCTGACAACCAGTTCTCAATCCATGTCAGTACACTACCCCCAATCCCATGTGCTCTAACTTTGCACATCAATCTCTTGTGTGGGACCTTGTCGAACGCCTTCTGAAAGTCCAAATATACCACATCAACTGGTTCTCCCTTGTCCACTCTACTGGAAACATCCTCAAAAAATTCCAGAAGATTTGTCAAGCCCAGTTGATCCAGTCTTTCTTGATAGGTCAGTCCCGCCATCCCGGGAATCAGTCTGGTGAACCTTCGCTGCACTCCCTCAATAGCAAGAATGTCCTTCCTCAGGTTAGGAGACCAAAACTGTACACAATACTCCAGGTGTGGCCTCACCAATGCCCTGTACAACTGTAGCAACACCTCCCTGCCCCTGTACTCAAATCCCCTTGCTATGAAGGCCAACATGCCATTTGCTTTCTTAACCGCCTGCTGCACCTGCATGCCAACCTTCAATGACTGATGTACCATGACACCCATTTTATTATAAGTGTAAGTTGTTGTTGTTGTTGAGGTTGTCATGCTCAGTTACTTTATCACATCACTTCTCCTGCACTTAGAGTAGCACTGACCAAATAAATCAGTAAATCGGTGCCCTGTGCTACAGCAATGGATAGCACTGCAATTGCCCCAATGCTGGCTCGCATCATGGACCCAGATACGTCTTCCTGGGCATGCAACCTATTGTGCTGCAGAAAATGGTCTTTGTGCAAAGTTCATTCAATGGCTTGACTCAGCTTTTCACATAAAAACCACCCTCTGCCACAGTGAGAAGTTTTCACACGATTCCATGTGTAACCTGGAATATTTGGTTTGGTTTTGTAAGTATTCCATAAGTTAATGAGGAGGCCTTTTCTAAAGCAGGTCATGCACTCAGCAAATTGTAGAATATTTGCAGGCAGCACAGCTGCCAATTGTGGATACAGCCTCTATCAGGAGCGCTCAGTACTCTGAAGCAAGGGCAACAAAACGGTTAGCATAAAAAGTCGCAGCACTTTATCATGGGCGAACTTGAATTTCTAAAACCTGCAAAGTAACAGCGGAAAACAAGACAAACTAGCAAAAGGCCAATTTAAGACTACTACCAGAAGGTTCCTCACATGAAAAGTGATGAATGGACTGTGATCAATAATGGAGTGGACATCCAATGGAGTAGCAGAGGGGTAAAACCTTGGAACTATGCCCTCCAAAAAATTAGATGCTGTAATGGGGGAATGCAGGGATTTTGTGGATGGATGGACTAAGATGGGCCAAATGGCCTCAGTTATCCATATTTATATAATAACTTACAAGATGTGGAAGTTTAGATTCTGGCTCTTGGCAACAACTAACGCTGAAAGGAAGTCACCCAAAGTGCCAATGAAGACCTCAACTGAGGCAATTGGCCCCAAAAAGTTAGAAGTAGTGATTGTGAAATATGGTAAAAATAACATCAGCAGCGTACCAAAAATAAATGATTCCTAAGGCCAGCTGCATAAACTGAACCTTAGAAAAATGTCATTAAACTATGGTGAACTATTTTTTCCTGGCGTGTAGCAAGAGAAGTGAATTTATGTCAACAGCAGAATTAAAGGAACTTCAGGATAATATCAGAACAAGGTCTTTTTAATCCACAGGCCAGAAAATAGCAGCAGAGCTCTCCACCCTCAAAGAGAACGAATTTGCGAGGATTTCCCTGCATTTGTGTAATGGCTTCATTTGTATGTGGAGGCTATGAAACTAGTAGAAATAAGTTTCATGTTTTTACCCATCTGAACATTCTCCTTTGCCACAGTTTACAGAGAAAAAGCTTTAACAAACGTACTGGTCATGTCCAGCCAGACATGGACGGAGCCCCCATCAACTGTGCTTTCATCAACCATCTTCTGAGTCATCCTAAAATTAAACCAGACACAGACATTACTACAAAAAGACATGGACAGAGCAGTGTTTGATGTACTTCCAGTTGTTTCTTGCATCACCAGAACAACTGTACTGATAAGCATCTCAAAATAAAGCAACTTTTATAAATTACAGTTTACCTTAAAAGAAAGTCCCGTGTGAAGTTTGCTCCAAAGCCAATTGCACCCCAGTATTTACCATCTGTTACTCCCTTAATGGCATCAGACTGGTTTAGGTGGATCTGCAAGATACAACAACCAACCAGCAATGCACAAGAAAGCATGAACTCTTTGGTGAGCAATGAAAGGCCCAATATGTTGATATAAAAGTGCAATAAAATTCCAATTTTGATATAAAATAGAATTGCTGAACTTTTCCGCGGGTAATTTAGTTGTCTTCCTCAGGCTTAATGTCAAAATGACAGTATCTTACAGCAAGTTTTGCACGGACCTGTTCCCCCAGAGATCAATGGGAATGCAGATCACCCGATTCCCAACACTCATGGTTCTTTCAGCTGGAGTGGAGCCATGCAAAATTCACGCTTGTATCATCCAGCAATGGTGCACAAACTTTACAGAAAAGAAAAAACTGGCAAAAAATGCAACCCAGTATGTAGAATCAGAGAATAGTACAGAACAGAAGGGGGCCAGTTGGCCCATCGAGTTGATGCTAGCTTTTTTGACGACCAATCCACCAGTAATCGGTATATATTAAAACAGCAAAACAGAAGATCAGTAAAAGGCACCAATGCATATTCAGATGCCTGGCCTCCCCCTTTATAACAGTGCAAGCACAGTTCTGTACTCACACAGATGACAATTATTTCCACTGACATCACCAGACCGTGTACAATAAACAGAAATGACTTAAATGTCATGAAACTGGGATGAAATATTAAATGTTAGATATTTTGACATTCGAAGTACTGAGATAAAAATGATTTTATCCTGGAAAACTGAAACCATGTAATTTATGCATTTGCATCATTGCTGTGCTTGGGAACTTCCACAGGAAAGCACTTCTCCACATCTTTCCTGAACTCTTCAAAACATGTCTCAGCAAAGGTAGATCATGTGCTGATAAAAATGTAATGTTAAATAATTCAAGACACCTCATCAAGTTTTGATAATATTTTGGATTTGAACAAAAGTCATGATTCTCTTTAGATCTTTAATAGACTTCAAATAATAAGAAGCATATTTGTTATGACTGAAAAATGTGCTCATATTTCTGGGGACATTCTCAAACACAGTGTTACACAGTGTATTTTTGAAGAAATATATTTAATATTGTTAAACACAGTGGCACTAATTCAACAGATACTGTGCTAAATCTAAATCAGAAAAATTAAAAAGTCGCCTCTGTGCTTGGTCTTCAGACCTGTTGCTTCATTTGCAGTGTTATATAATTGAAGGTTATATAAGCCCATGTCCTGGCTGGCCTTCAACATTCTACCCTATCTAAACTGGAGCTAATCTAAAACTCAGCAGCCCGTGTCCTAACTCGCACCAAGTCCCGATCACCCATCACCCCTGTGCTCGCTGACCTACATTGGCTCCTGGTTAAGCAACGCCTCGATTTCAAAATTCTCATCCTTGTTTACAAATCCCTCCATGGCCTCGTCCCTCACTATCTCTGTACTCTCTTTCAGCCTCACAACCCATGAGATATCTGTGTTCCTCAAATTCTGTCCTCATGAGCATCCCCGATTATAACTGCTCAACCATCGATGGCCGTGCCTTCAGCTGCCTGGGCCCTAAGCTCTGGATCTCCCTCCCTAAACCTCTGCGCCTCTGTGCCTCTCTTTCCTCCTTTAAGACATTCCTTAAAACCTACCTCTTTGACCAAGCTTTTGGTCATCTGCTGCAATTACTTCTTCTGTGGCTCAGTGTCAAATTTATTTGTTTTGTCTTATAACACTGCTGTGAAGCGCCATTGGGACGTTTTACTACATTAAAGGCGCCATATAAATAAAAGTTGTTGTTGCTGTAGAAAAATCTGAGCAGCTGCATTTCCAAATACACAAAGATTCATGCGAACGCCCCTTATGGAGCCCATTTCATTTCTTGTAAGTAGACAGCAATAAATAGCCTTGCGCTAAAGAGGGCTGAGTAGCTTCAAAGCATCTCCATTCGCTCATGCAATTTGCCACCTGTGACAATATTTTGTCCGATAATTAATGTTACAGCAAAGCAAAAAGGCAAATAGCATTCGGTAAGGAATACTCTGAATTCCATCCATGTATTTTCATCCCCTTGTGGGAAACTATGACAGTTTCCCAGGGCTTCGCAAAACTTCCACTGAGACTCTGGGAATTAGATTTTTTCTTTCTTGTCTTATTTATCTATATGATTGTTAAATAAAAGAACTGCAGTGCTTTCTAACCATTCATTTTTTATCATTGATAAAAATCAACAAGCCTATTTTGTTTCTCAGTGACTGACTGTAAACAGATGGAATCATTTCCAGAATGGTGATGAAAATTGAAGTGGAATTTGCATAACGCCAGTGATAAAGGTGCCAAAAGTGTACCACTACTGTGAGCAACTTTCAACATTTCAGACAGAAAGGTCATGTGCACTTCATTTGCACATCTTCAACTCAAGCTCAACAGGAGCTTTGCGGAGAGTTGTGGAGGAAGGGTATAGCTATGTAGCTGGAGACTCCTGCTCTGAGAATCCAAGGATCATTCCACAATCCCAAATCACAAAGTTCCTCAAATACTCCTCGAAATTGATAGTTATCTTCACGGGTTTTCCCTGTCAGTTTCCAGATGCCCGACTCTCCTCCTCATCTCTCAGAAGAGTCCAAGACCGTGGATTCTGACGCAGGTCTCAATTGCTCCACCCCTCGCTGTCTGACGAAAGGTCACCAATCTGAAACGTTAACGCTGTTTCTCCCTCCCCGCAGATGCTGCCTGACCAGCATTTTGTGTTTCTATTTCAGATTTCCATGCTTGAGCCTCACTGTCTTATCTCTCTTTACCATTCAGCTCTGCTCCTTCACGTCTCTTGTAACTATTACCTTGCAGATCCCTGGATACCTCTCATACTCCCAGTTTGAAACCCAGCACTTTATCGATCTTGGAAATTCTTCAAGTGAGTTAAACCCAATTAGGAAAGATTCACCCAAAGCCATAGCACAAGCTCCACTTTCCCCAATTGCATCCACTTTCTGGTGGAACACATTTCAACAGGACTTCCGGCCTAGAAATTCGGTGCCGCCCCGAAAGTGCAAGACTTTGTGCCAGGTGCAGAAGTCTCGCCTCTCACAATAAATTGGGGTTACTGCCTCCGAAACAAGGTGGAACATAAATCAAGCGTTCCACTCCCTTCCTGGGGCGGGAGCAGGGTGCACGGCTCAGCAGCGCTACGCACTGGGCTGTGTAGCGCTGCCGTGTACGAGAGGCACTTCCCTGAATTAAAGGGAAGGGTCCAAGCTGTATACGAGGAACGCACCTACCTGGATCACCGGGGTGCGGGGTGCCATGTGATCAGCCCGACACTCAAGCAGAGTGAAGAGACGGAGCGATCGCAACAGCGACCCTGCGACCGAAGCGGCACGCGGCGGAAAGGAAACGGGAGATTATTATCAGCAGCAGCCGGCCACCTCTCCTTTAAGTTCCTCCCCGCTAACGGCCGGTCGTTGGGTCCCGAAGCAAGTCGCCGTCATCACCCGGCGCTGAAACCCAATTTAGGATCCGGGGCGCGAACGGGGCGATGTGCACGGTGATGACATCATGATCTATGGGCGTAGGAGATCGGGAGCAACACTGTAGCACCGCCTCTAAATTCCCAACGAACTTAGCCGGAGTTGTTAGCGGTGCCGCGCTCGGTCGCAAAGTCATTTGGGCCCTGGGGACGCTAACCGGAGGCGTGAATGGCCCCAATATCTCCATCTCTATCTCACTGAAATATATAAAATCCTTAGAGGGTTGGACAAGGTAGATGCTGAGAGGCTGTTTCCCCTTCCTGGAGGGTCTAGGACTAGGGGGTCACAGTCTCAGGATAAGGGGTCAGCCAGTTAGGACAGAGATGAGGAGAAATCTCTTCACTCGAAGAGTTGTGAATCTTTGGAATTCTCGATCCCAGAGGGTTGTGGATGCTCAGTCATGAGTATATTCAAGGCTGAGATCGATAGATTTTTGGGGATAGGGCGGGAAAGTGGAGTTGATGTAGAAGTTGAGCCATGATCATATGGAATGTCGGAGCAGGCTCGAGGAGCTGTATGGCCTACTTCTGCTCCTATTTCTTATGTTCTAAACAGCCAGTTACCCAAACAGGATCATCCAGAATTCTTTTTAAAGGTTTGGCTAATCACTGGGCCTCTCTTCACTTTTTGAACACCTGCTGGTTCAAATGCTTCCATTATCATCATAGGCAGTCCCCCAAAATCGAGGAAGACTTGCTTCCACTCTAAAAGTGAGTTCTCAGGTGACTGAACAGTCCATTGACTGAAATTAGTCACTGTCACAGGTGGGACACACAGTGGTTGAAGGATAGGGTGGGTGGGGAGCCTGGTTTTCCGCACGCTCCTTCCGCTGTCTGCATTTGGTTTCTGCATGCTCTCGGCAACGACACTCGAGATGTTCAACGCCCTCCGGGATGCTCTTCCTCCACTTAGCGTGGTCTTGGGCCAGGGATTCCCAGGTGCCAGTGGGGATGTTGCTTTTTCAAGGAGGCTTTGAGGGTGTCCTTGAAACGTTTCCTCTGTCCACCTTGGGCTTGTTTGCCGTGTAGGAGTTCCAAGTAGAGTGCTTGCTTTGGGAGTCTCTTGTCGGGCATGCGAACAATGTGGCCTGCCCAACAGTGCTGGTCGAGTGTGGTCAGCGCTTCGATGTTGGCCTGAGTGAGAACACTAACGTTGGTGTGCCTATCCTCCCAGTGGATTTGCAGGATCTTGCGGAGGCAGAGTTGGTGGTACTTCTCCAGCGCTTTGAGGTGTCTACTGTATATGGTCCACGTCTCTGAGCAATATAGGAGGGCGGGTATCACTACTGCCCTATAGACCATAAAGCTTGGTGCCAGGTTTGAGGTCCTGGTCTTCAAACACTCTCTTCCTCTTATATGGCATTCACATCACTCACATGCCAATTTCTAAGAAATCCACCTCCCACCCTGAGTTTCAAAATGAGGTTTCTTGGTAAAGTAAAGTGGGCTCAATCTTACTGTCACCAATGTTACTATCAGCAGCAAAGATCTTACAAGCGGCTGTGCTTATTGACGATTCAGCAAGACCGGTAAAGGTTAGATAATGTCTTCAAAATCTGAGGTTTTCTATTGTACTTCACTTAACAAAGGAATATTGATAAACGCACGTGCACACACACACACACATATATATAATATATAGAGGTCATAAGAATATAAGAAATAGGAGCAGGAGTAGGCCATACAGCCCCTCGAGCTTGATCCGCCATTTAATAAGAACATGGTTGAACTTCTACATCAACTCCACTTTCCCGCCGTATCCCCATCTCCCTTGATTCCCTTGGTGCCCAAGAATCTATTGATCTCAGTCTTTAATGTACTCAATGACTGAGCATCCACAGCCCTCTGGAGTAGAAAATTCCAAAGAGTCACAACCCTCTGAGTGAAGAAATTTCTCTTCAGCTCAGTCCAAAATGGCTGACCCCTTATCCTGAGACTATGACCCCTAGTTCTAGACTCTCCAGCCAGGGGAAACAGCCTCTCACCATCTACCCTGTCAAGCCCTCGAAAATGTTTTATATGTTTCAATGAGATCACCTCTCGTCCTTTTAAACTCCAGAGAATTTGGGCCCATTCTACTCAATCTCTCCTCATAGGACAACCCTCTTGTTGCAAAAATATAAGATAGTCACTATTAAATCCAATAGTGAATTCAGGAGAAACTTCTTTACCCAGAGAGTGGGGAGAATGCAGAACTCAGTACCACAGGGAGTAGTTGAGCTGCATAGCATAGATATATTTATGGGGAAGCTGGATAAGCACATGAGGGAGAAATGAATAGAAGGATATGTTGATGGGGTGAGATGAAGAAAGGTGGAAAGAGGTTCGTGTGGAGCATAAACTCCGCATGAAACTGTTGGGCCGAATGGCCTGTATCTGTGCTGTAGACACGATGAAACATATAAATAACCTGGATAATTGTGTTGTTGTCTAGATGTCTCAGAATCTTCTGACTCATGGCGGGTTGTCCTGTATCATTGTCCACCACAGCCATAGGCAAATCCTTTGGATTGCCTCCAATGCAAAGGCATATCAGTGAGATCTGAATAACTGGCAGGAAGAACTGGAAGCAAAGAAACCTGTGGGTCACAGAAGAAGATGTTCAGCAAAAAAAGACTGAAATTAACTGTACCCTTCAAAATATTTAGCAATTCAGAATACCAGGAGATTATGTACATGTGATTGGTTGGTGTACTGAAATAAAACCCAATCATAAGATTTTTTAATAACATTCAGATTATGCAACAATACAGGTGTTGGTGAGTTGTAAACAGCACTATCTTTCACTTGCTTATCCACAAATTTACACCTTAAATGTAGTCATACTGATCTATTTCTCCCATTGCGATGCTCCCATTAAATGAACCACGGTACAGTATTCACATTTCAAATCATCTTTTTTTGATGGAAGTTCACATGTAGACTAACACAACACAAGCTTGAAGTGACCCGTACATCATTAATTGCCAAATAGACACATTATCTCACTGCAACTCATGTCTATCAAACGCTGCCTAAAAAATAAAAACAAAACCTACCCAGGCATCCTCTTGATTCGAGTGAAAGTCTTAATCATTAAAGCTGCAATATTCCTCCATTTGGGGACCATGCTTTTCATCCACAACTTCCAGCCCACTATAAATAAACAGATCAAAAGGAATCAGGCACCAAACTTCAAGCACAACTTTTTTGAGCAGTTAGAAAAGAGACAGTATACTTGAGACTAATTATACATCAAAAGTGACCCTTTTGCCTCATGGTTCGGAACTATTACAACAGTGAGTCAAACACATCAAACCAGTCTGTCACTGGGACTTGTATCAGAGAACAGAAATTCCTGCTTGTAATTTTGAAAAGAACATTTGCATCAATGGCAGCACCAGAGTCTGGCAGCGACAATGTGTAACTTAAACACACTGACTAAAAGGTTTCAGATTCACTCTCTGGTCTCTACCGAGTTAACTAATCTCAGCCTCCAGCACAGGCACGATGGGCTGAATAGCCTCCTTCTGTGCTGTGTCATTCTATCAATTGGCTTCATCAAGCCTGTAATAGTGAGAGGAAAAAAGCCTGGATTCCCAGTTCTAACTGCTACCCAAGTGATTCCTGCTTGAAAGGACATGTTTGTGGTGATCGGGCGAGGGCAAAATTAAACTTGGCCAACTTGGAACCACGTCCCAAATGGGTCAATGTCTTCAAGAGAGTACAGCGAAAAGGGTTTCTTTTTCATAGTGCTAGATTATAAAATCAGATTATTTAAACTCTTCAGATGTGCCATCTCATTTTCTACATTAAGGAGATTTTTTTTCTCACAAGTACCTCAACAAAAAATCACCTTCAGTTCCAACATGGCTGTGAAATTTAGCTTTCCCCATGCTTAAAAGCAGTTCAGAGTTGCAATACAAGGAAGAAGTTTATTCCCTATCCCTGCCAAGAGATAATTATTAAAGTTTTCATCTTTAGGACCAAACCCCAAGTGACATTTACACATTGAGCTTGGTCCCACTGCTTTAAATTAAATGTGCCCTTGTATCAAATCACCATTTAACACTCTGCAGGTAATGTGACAGAGAAGGAATTAGCTGCACGTAATATTTTTTTGAAATATTTATACACCGTTTGTAGATTCGAGCTTTGATCAGTAAACCTTGCGATGCTCCCACTGAAGTTCTGGCCATTGGTATGGCAGTGCTTTGATGCTCCAACACTCGTGTGAAAACGAAGGGCAGGCGTTTCACATATGGTGAGTTGCTGATCTTAGGTTTGCCATCGAGCGGAGAATCAACGTAAAGGGGCGAGGGAGAGCAGTTCAAAAAAAAAAATAAACGATTTACTCACGCAACTCCCAGGGACCAACAGCTTTCCTTGGTCCCAGGTCATCCCACCACAAGCTGGATTTGCCTGGATTGTGATGCTGCAACGTGACCATTTGGAGAAGGCAGTGCCAAAGTATATATGAAGTTCCAATAGAGCCAATATTGGTGTATCTTCCCAAAATTACAACTAACACTGTCTTTTAATTAAATCTACTTTATAAGATTTATTGGAAACAGAGAGGTATTTTTTTTTAATCACCCCATCCCAGCCCCAGAAGGATGCTGCCTCTCCACGCATTGTTCCTGTGCTGGGTGACTGGGTTCTGCACTGCAGCAGAGAGCTTGGCACCGGAGGGCCATTAGAGCACAATGTTGGTGAGGAAAACCAATTGGCTCATCTTAATTCATGCATACACAACAATTCTACAATTGCTGCACCCAACTCTTTCTTAAATGATTCCAGGTGGTTCGCCTCCACCACACTGCCCCGAGTGCATTCCAAGTGTTGATCATTCTCTGCATGAAGAGGAGCTGTTTTCTTAAGTGTACAAAAAATAGGAGCAGGAGTAGGCTATTCGAGCCAGCTCCGTCATTCAATAAGATCATGGCTGATCTTCGACCTCACCCCCACCTTCCCGCACTATTCCCATATCCCTCGATTCCCTTTGTGTCCAAAAATCTATCGATCTCAGTCTTGAATATACTCAATGACTGAGCATCCACAACATAGAAACATAGAAAATAGGTGCAGGAGTAGGCCATTCGGCCCTTCTAGCCTGCACCGCCATTCAATGAGTTCATGGCTGAACATGCAACTTCAGTATCCCATTCCTGCTTTCTCGCCATACCCCTTGATCCCCCTAGTAGTAAGGACTACATCTAACTCCTTTTTGAATATATTTAGTGAATTGGCCTCAACTACTTTCTGTGTTAGAGAATTCCACAGGTTCACCACTCTCTGGGTGAAGAAGTTTCTCCTCATCTCGGTCCTAAATGGCTTACCCCTTATCCTTGGACTGTGACCCCTGGTTCTGGACTTCCCCAACATTGGGAACATTCTTCCTGCATCTAACCTGTCTAAACCCATCAGAATTTTAAACGTTTCTATGAGGTCCCCTCTCATTCTTCTGAACTCCAGTGAATACAAGCCCAGTTGATCCAGTCTTTCTTGATAGGTCAGTCCCGCCATCCCGGGAATCAGTCTGGTGAACCTTCGCTGCACTCCCTCAATAGCAAGAATGTCCTTCCTCAGGTTAGGAGACCAAAACCGTACACAATACTCCAGGTGTGGCCTCACCAAGGCCCTGTACAACTGTAGCAACACCTCCCTGCCCCTGTACTCAAATCCCCTCGCTATGAAGGCTAACATGCCATTTGCTTTCTTAACCACCTGCTGTACCTGCATGCCAACCTTCAATGACTGATGTACCATGACACCCAGGTCTCGTTGAACCTCCCCTTTTCCTAATCTGTCACCATTCAGATAATAGTCTGTCTCTCTGTTTTTACCACCAAAGTGGATAACCTCACATTTATCCACATTATACTTCATCTGCCATGCATTTGCCCACTCACCTAACCTATCCAAGTCGCTCTGCAGCCTCATAGCACCCTCCTCGCAGCTCACACTGCCACCTAACTTAGTGTCATCCGCAAATTTGGAGATACTACATTTAATCCCCTCGTCTAAATCATTAATGTACACTGTAAACAGCTGGGAAAATGAAGTACGAGAAGAAGCTTGCAGGGAACATTAAGACGGATTGCAAAAGTTTCTATAGATATGTAAAGAGAAAAAGGTTAGTAAAGACAAACGTAGGTCCCCTGCAGTCAGAATCAGGGGAAGTCATAACGGGGAACAAAGAAATGGCGGACCAATTGAACAAGTACTTTGGTTCGGTATTCACTAAGGAGGACACAAACAACCTTCTGGATATAAAAGGGGCCAGAGGGTCTAGTAAGGAGGAGGAACTGAGGGAAATCCTTATTAGTCGGGAAATTATGTTGGGGAAATTGATGGGATTGAAGGCCGATAAATCCCCAGGGCCTGATGGACTGCATCCCAGAGTACTTAAGGAGGTGGCCTTGGAAATAGCGGATGCATTGACAGTCATTTTCCAACATTCCATTGACTCTGGATCAGTTCCTATCGAGTGGAGGGTAGCCAATGTAACCCCACTTTTTCAAAAAGGAGGGAGAGAGAAAACAGAATTATAGACCGGTCAGCCTGACATCGGTAGTGGGTAAGATGATGGAATCAATTATTAAGGATGTCATAGCAGCGCATTTGGAAAGAGGTGACATGATAGGTCCAAGTCAGCATGGATTTGTGAAAGGGACAAGTGGACAAGGGAGAACCAGTTGATGTGGTATATTTGGACTTTCAGAAGGCTTTCGACAAGGTCCCACACAAGAGACTAATGTGAAAAGTTAAAGCACATGGGATTGGGGGTAGTGTGCTGACATGGATTGAGAACTGGTTGTCAGACAGGAAGCAAAGAGTCGGAGTAAATGGGTACTTTTCAGAATGGCAGGCGGTGACTAGTGGGGTACCGCAAGGTTCTGTACTGGGGCCCTCTGAGGTAGAGCATTTCAAAGATTCACAACCCTTTGGAGGTTCAGACGTTGAGTATATTCATGACAGAGATCAATAGATTTTTGGATATTAAGGGAATCGAGGGATATGGAGGTAGTGCAGGAACGTGGAGTTGAGGTAGAAGATCAGCCATGATCTTATGGAATGGCGGAGCAAGTTCGAGGGGCTGAATGGCCGACTCCTGCTCCTATTTCTTATGTTCTTATGTTCTTAGAGTGAAGACATTTCTCCTCATCTCAGTCCTAAATGGCCGGCCCCTTATTCTGAGACTGTGACCCCTAGTTCTAGACTCCCCAGTCAGAGGAAACATCCTCCCAGAATCTACCCTGTCAAGCCCGTTAAGAATGTTATATTTTAATGAGATCACCTCTCATTCTTCTCAACTCTAGGTAGGGAATATAAGCCAAGTCTATGAAATCTCTTCTCAAAGGACAATCCCCATATACCAGAAATCAGTCCAGTGAATCTTCGTCACACTACATCTAAGGCAATTATATCCTTTCCGAAAATTATTTGTAATAGTATGAACTTTTGTCCCTTGTCGTACTCCCACTGTTTGTTTTAAAGTAGTTTTGCAGATGAACCTTTTGCTTACCATTTACTACCTTGGTATATTTCTATAAGATCACCTCCCAGATGCCGCAGTTCCTCAAAAACCCAAGTGTCTCCAGTCTTTCCTCAGATTTCAGAAACCCTGACATTAGGAATCAGTCTAGTGGCACTGCTCTCCACTGCCTTATTGCTTGAGCATCTCCCTTGTTTCTTGGCGACCAGAACTGGATGCAGGTATGATCTGATCAGTTTATTCACTGCCTCCTCTGCCTTGTATTCTATGTTTTGGGTGTGTAGTTCAACATTCCAATGGCTTTGTTGATTGCAATGGTTGGATATGTTGACAGTTGAGTCTAATAAGGTTCGCAAGTCTCTTTCAAATTCATTATTTTCTATTTCAACACTGTTAGGTATGGAGAAATAGTCAGACTGAACACTGTGAGCTCAAAGTAAAGTGTGACCTTAGTTTTTTACTGTAGGTCTCCAGAGTGTCTCTCCAACCTGTGAGGCCTCCTTAAATACCTGTGCTCCCAATGGATTATGGGATCCCTTGGGACTCCAGGGAATGAGCCCTCTGGTGGCTGTACAGAGTAAATACAAGTTTACATATATAACAATATTGTCTATGCCCAAACAGATATTGATGCATTTTCTTTACCCCATAGACACATGCTAACGCTTCTTTTTCAATCATGCTGTAGGCTCTCTCAGCCTTAGACAGACTCCTGGATGCATAAGCAACCAGTTGCAATTTCCCAAAATCATTAGCTTGTTGCAATACACACCCAACGCCATATGGTGACGCATCACATGCTAGTACCAAACGCTTACATGGATCATACAACGCAAGCAATTTGTTTGAGTCTAACAATTTTCTCGCTTTTACAAAGGCATTTTCTTGGCTTTTGCCCCATGCCCATTCGTCCCCTTTACACAGTAAGGCGTGCAGTGGTTCTAACAGTGTGCTGAGACCCGGTAAGAAGTTACCAAAGTAGTTCAAGAGTCCTAGAAACGACCGCAGCTCCGTCACGTTCTGTGGCCTCGGTGCGTTCTCGATTGCCTCCGTCTTCGAATCGGTGGGTCTGATGCCATCCGCCGCGATCCTCCTCCCCAGGAATTCCATTTCAGGCGCAAGGAAAACGCACTTCGAGTGTTTTAACCTGAGCCCCATTCGGTTGAGTCGACTAAGAACCTCCTCCAGATTCTGCAGATGCTCGACTGTCCCGACCTGTAACCAAGATGTCGTCCTGGAAGACCACAGTGCACGGGACCGACTTCAGTAAGCTTTCCATGTTTCTCTGGAATATCGCTGCCGCTGATTGAATTCCAAACGGGCATCTGTTATAAATGAAAAGACTTTTGTGCGTGTTGATGTCGATGAGGCCCTTCGATGATTCCTCCAGTTTCTGCGTCATGTAGGCTGAAGTCAAATCCAGCTTCATGAACGTCTTTCCTCCCGCCAGCATTGCAAAGAGGTCGTCGACCTTTGGTAGTGAGTATTGGTCCTGCAGGGATAGTTACTTTATAATCGCCACAGATTCTGACGGTGCCGTCTCCCTTGAGAACTGGGACAATAGGACTGGCCCACTCGTTGAACTTGATCGGTGAGATGATGCCCTCTCTTTGCAGTTGGTCTAGCTCGATCTCTAACTTTTCTCTCATCATATACAGTACTGCTCTTGCCTTGTGATGGATGGGTCGTGCCCCCAGAATTAGGTGGATCTGCACTTTTACTCCTTGGAATTTCCCAATGCCTGGTTCGAACAGCGAAGGAAATTTGTTTAAGACCTGGGCACACGAAGTGCCGTCAGCGGGCGATCGCACTCGGACGTCATCCCAGTTCCAGCGTATCTTTCCCAGCCAGCTCCTGCTGAGCAGCATGGGACCATTGCCTGGTACCACCCAGAGCGGTAGCTTGTGCACCGTTCCATCGTAGGAGACGCTTACGGTAGCACTGCCGATTACAGGAATCAGTTCTTTTGTGTAAGTTCTCAGTTTTGTGCGAATTGGAGTCAAGACTGGCCTTGCTGCATCACAATTTCTCCAAAGTCTTTTTGCCCATGATGGGAACATAGAAACATAGAAAATAGGTGCAGGAGTAGGCTATTCGACCCATTGAGCCTGCACCACCAGTCGATAATATCATGGCTGATCATTCCCTCAGTACCCTTTTCATGCTTTCTCTCCATACCCCTTAACCCCTTTAGCCGTAAGGGCCATATCTAACTCCCTCTTGAATATATCCAATGAACTGGCATCAACAACTCTCTGCAGCAGGGAATTCCACAGGTTAACAACTCTCTGAGTGAAGAAGCTTCTCCTCATCTCAGTCCTAAATGGCCTATCCCTTATCCTAAGACTGTGTCCCCTGGTTCTGGACTTCCCCAACATCGGGAACAATCTACCTGCATCTAACCTGTCCCGTCCCATCAGAATCTTGTATGTTTCTATGAGATCCCCTCTCATCCTTCTAAACTCCAATGTATAAAGGCCCAGTTGATCCAGTCTCTCCTCATGTGTCAGTTCGGCCATCCCGGGAATCAGTCTGGTAACCTTCGCTGCACTCCCTCAATAGCAAGAATGTCCTTCCTCAGATTAGGAGACCAAAATTGAACACAATATTCCAGGTGAGACCTCACTAAGGCCCTGTACAACTGCAGTAAGACCTCCCTACTCCTATACTCAAATCCCCTAGCTATGAAGGCCAACATGCCATTTGCCTTCTTTACCGCCTGCTGTACCTGCATGCCAACTTTCAGTGACTGATGAACCATGACACCCAGGTCTCGTTGCACCTCCCCTTTTCCTAATCTGCCACCATTCAGATAATATTCTGTCTTCGTGTTTTTGCCCCCAAAGTGGATAACCTCACATTTATCCACATTATACTGCATCTGCCATGCATTTGCCCACTCACCTAACCTGTCTAAGTCACCCTGCAGCCTCTTAGCGTCCCCCTCACAGCTCACACCACCAGTTTAGTGTCATCTGCAAACTTGGAGATATTACACTCAATTCCTTCATCTAATTCATTGATGTATATTGTAAATAGCTGGTGTTCCAGCACTGAGCCCTGCGGCACTCCACTGGTCACTGCCTGCCATTCTGAAAAGGACCCATTTATCCCGACTCTCTGCTTCCTGTCTGGCAACCAGTTCTCTATCCACGTCAGTATATTACCCCCAATACCATGTGCTTTAATTTTGCACACCAATCTCTTGTGTGGGACCTTGTCAAAAGCCTTTTGAAAGTCCAAATACACCACATCCACTGGTTTTCCCTTGTCCATTCTGCTAGTTACACCAATCTCTTGGCCCCAAGTTTCCACATGATTTGCTCCTGATTTTTAGGAGCAACTGGTGTAGAACGGAGTATCTTAGAAATCGGAATTCTCCACATTTAAGTTTTCTGCAGTTCTAGTCAGGTAGAACAGTTTCACTTTGGAACTGAATTTTTTTTCAAAAGGTGGCGTGTCCGGCCACTGATGCCTGATTTGAAAGTTTCCACAGTGAAAACGTACTCCAAACTAACTTAGAATGGAGCAAGTGAAAATTTTTGTAGGCTTGAAAAAACCTTGTCTACACTTTAAAAAATCAGGCGCAGGTTACAAATTAGGCGTTGGGAACGAGGTGGGGGGGGAGGGAAGTCATTAAATTCTACAATAAATCCTTAGTTATACAAATATTATACAAATAAATCCAACCTGAATAAAAATTTATAAGCAAAGAAAAGATTAAATAAACCATCTTCCTACCTTTGTGAAAGTGCTTCAGGCAGGCCTTTCAGGCAGCGGTGGGGCGTCGAATCCAACGACGGGAGGGGCAGGCAGGCAGCCGTTCCCGATGGCAGCGGGGGGAGGCAGGGAGAAGGCTGCAGGAAGCCTCATTACTTGAGGCAGCTGTTTGCCGTCGAGACCGACGGACGGCAGGAGGAGGGAGGGAGAAAGCTGCAAGAAGCCTCAGTGCTGATCATGGAAGGGCAATGTGGTTTTATTAAAAAATGTTAAAAATTGAACAGCTACAAAGAATTTGAATAGTCTCAAACAAGTGCATGTGTCCCGTTTATCACAGTCTATCTTTAATTACAGAATGCACTACCTCACCCTCACACACAGAAATATCAAGAAAATTAAAATGCAAGCCTTTGCAAGGGTTCAATAAACAAATTTTCACTTTTTCTGCAGCACTTTTTAAAATGGCCGAGTGCCAATGTTTCCTTCAGACTGCGCGTGCGCGAACGCTCCAACGCGCACGCGCAGGGTTGCCGGCACGAAAAAAACTCATTTAGATTGTACCCACCCACTCCTACTTACAAAATCGGCGCGAGTGGTAGGCGCCGCGCCAAGCAGACATCGAGCTGCAAGGCGCTCGAGAATAGCGCGTTTTTTTTCAGGTGCCGTTTTCGGCGCGAAAAACGGGCACCCAGCTCAGAGGGGCGCCTGTTTTGCCGCGTGTGGAAACTTGGGGCCCTTGTGCGGGACCTTGTCAAAAGCCTTTTGAAAGTCCAAATACGCCACATCCACTGGTTCGCCCTTGTCCACTCTACGAGTTACATCCTCAAAAAATTCCAGAAGATTTGTCAAGCATGATTTCCCTTTCATAAATCCATGTTGACTTGGACTGATCCTGTCACTGCTTTCCAAATGCGCTGCTATTTCATCCTTAATAATTGATTCCAACATTTTCCCCACCACTGATGTGAGGCTAACTGGTCTATAATTACCAGTTTTCTCTCTCCCTCCCTTTTTAAAAAGTGGTGTTACATTAGCTACCCTCCAGTCCATAGGAACTGATCCCAAGTCGATAGACTGCTGGAAAATGACATCCAATGCATCCACTATTTCTAGGGCCACTTCCTTAAGGATGCAGACTATCAGGCCCCGGGGATTTATCGGCCTTCAATCCCATCAATTTCCCTAACACAATTTCCCACCTAATAACGATATCCTTCAGTTCCTCCTTCTCACTAGACCCTCGGTCCCCTAGTACTTTCAGAAGATTATTTGTATCTTCCTTCGTGAAGACAGAACCAAAGTATTTGTTCAATTGGTCTGCCATTTCTTTGTTCCCCATTATAAATTCACCTGAATCCGACTGCAAGGGGCCTACGTTTGTCTTCACTAATCTTTTTCTCTTCACATATTTATAGAAGCTTTTGCAGTCAGTTTTTATGTTCCCGGCAAGCTTCCTCTCGTACTCTATTTTTCCCCTCTTAATTAAACCCTTTGTCCTCCTCTGCTGAATTCTAAATTTCTCCCAGTCCTCAGGTTTGCTGCTTTTTCTGGCCAATTTATATGCCTCTTCCTGGGATTTAACACTATCCCTAATTTCCCTTGTTAGCCACGGTTGAGCCACCTTCCCCATTTTATTTTTACTCCAGACAGGGATGTACAATGCTGAAGTTCATCCATGTGATCTTTAAATGTTTGCCATTGTCTATCCACCGTCAACCCTCTAAGTATCATTTGCCAGTCTATTCTAGCCAATTCATGCCTCAAACCATCGAAGTTACCTTTCCTTAAGTTCAGGACCCTAGTTTCCAAATTAACTGTGTCACTTTCCATCCTTATAAACAATTCTACCATGTTATGCTCACTCTTCCCCAAGGGGTCTCGCACAACAAGATTACTAATTAGTCCCTTCTCATTACACATCACCCAGTCTAGGATGGCCAGCTCTCTGGTTAGTTCCTCGACATATTGGTCTCGAAAACCATCCCTAATACACTCCAGGAAATCCTCCTCCACCGCATTGCTACCAGTTTGGTTAGCCCAATCAATATGTAGATTAAAGTCACCCATGATAACTGCTGTACCTTTATTGCATGCATTCCTTATTTCTTGTTTAATGTTGTCCCCAACCTTACTACTGTTTGGTGGTCTGTACACAACTCCCACTTGCATTTTCTGCCCCTTGGTATTCCGCAACTCCACCCATACCAATTCCACATCATCCAAGCTAATGTCCTTTCTTACTATTGCATTAATTTCCTCTTTAACCAGCAATGCCACCCTTCCTCCTTTTCCTTTCTGTCTATCCTTCCTAAATGTTGAATACCCCTGGATGTTGAGTTCCCAGTCTTGGTCACCCTGGAGTCATGTCTCCATGATGACAATTACATCATACCTGTTAACTGCTATCTGCGCAGTTAATTTGTCCACCTTATTCCGAATACTCCTCGCATTGAGGCACAGGGCCTTCAGGCTTGTCTTTCTAACACACTTTGCCCCTTTAGAATTTTGCTGTAATGTGGCCCTTTTTGCTTTTTGCCTTAGATTTCTCTGCCCTTCACTTTTACTTTTCTTCTTTCTATCTTTTGCTTCTGCCCCCATTCTACTTCCCTCTGTCTCCCTGCATAGGTTCCGATCCCCCTGCCGTATTAGTTTAACTCCTCCCCAACAGCACTAGCAAACACTCCCCCAGGACATTGGTTCCGATCCTGCCCAGGTGCAGACTGTCCGGTTTGTACTACTCCCACCTCCCCCAGAACTGGTTCCAATGTCCCAGGAATTTGAATCCCTCCCTGCTGCACCACTCCTCAAGCCACATATTCATCTGAGCTATCCTGCGATTTCTACTCTGACTAGCACGTGCCATTGGTAGCAATCCTGAGATTACTACTTTTGAGGTCCTACTTTTTAATTTAGATCCTAGCTCCCTAAATTCGTCTTGTAAGACCTCATCCCTTTTTTTTACCTATATCATTGGTATCTATGTGCACCACGACAACTGGCTGTTCACCCTCCCTTTTCAGAATGCCCTGCACCCGCTCCGAGACATCCTTGACCCTTGCACCAGGGAGGCAACATACCATCCTGGAGTCTCGGTTGCGGCCGTAGAAAGGTCTATCTATTCCCCTTACAATTGAATCCCCTATCACTATAGCTCTCCCACTCTTTTTCCTGCCCTCCTGTGCAGCAGAGCCACCCACGGTGCCATGAACTTGGCTGCTGCTGCCCTCCCCTGGTGAGTCATCCCCCTCAACAGTACCCAAAGCAGTGTAACTGTTTTGCAGGGGGATGATCGCAGGGGACCCCTGCACTACCTTCCTTGCACTGCTCTTCCTGTTGGTCTCCCATCCCCTATCTGGCTGTGTACCCTTTACCTGCGGTAAGACCAACTCACTAAACGTGCTATTCACGTCATTCTCAGCATCGTGGATGCTCCAGAGTGAATCCACCCGCAGCTCCAACGCCACAATGCGGTCCGTCAGGAGCTGCAGCCGGATACACTTCCCACACACGTAGTCATCAGAGACACGGGCAGCGTCCCTGACTTCCCACATAGTACAGGAGGAGCATAACACGTGTCTGAGCTGTCCTGCCATGACTTAACCCCTAGATAACCTTAATTTGGCAACAAGGCAAAAAGGTTACTTACTGATATAGAAAAGAAAAAGAAAAACTACTTACCAGTCACTAGCCAATCACTTACCCCCTTGGCTGTGATGTCACCTTTCGATTTCTTTCCACTTCTTTTTTGCCTTCTCACCCTACTGCAGCTGCACCTGCTGGGCCTCTTGTAGGCTGCTCGTCTCCTGAACTCCCGCCTCTCAGGAATTCCCGCTGCTCACTGATGGGCCTCTTGTAGGCCGCTCGCCTCCCGAACTCCCGCCTCTCATGAGCTCCCGCTGCTCACTGACGGGCCTCTTGTAGGCTGCTCGCCTCCTGAACTCCCGCCTCTCATGAACTCCCGCTGCTCATTGACGGGCCTCTTGTAGGCTGCTCGCCTCCTGAACTCCCGCCTCTCATGAACTCCCGCTGCTCACTGACGGGCCTCTTGTAGGCCGCTCGCCTCCCGAACTCCCGCCTCTCATGAACTCCTGCTGCTCACTGATGGGCCTCTTGTAGGCCACTCGCCTCCCGAACTCCCACCTCTGGGCTGGTTCGCGACCGTGTCCAGCTCCATTAACACCGGGAGTCCATTTCGTTCAACATTCAGCATTATCGGGGGACAATGTATGATGAATGTGTGCACCCCATGTATCTCTGCCTCCTCGGTCTGAGGCTCTGGTTTGTCGTGATCCTCCATGGATCTGTCCTCCTCTGCAACATGGTGGTTTGTAGGTTTAACAGGATTTGCAACCTGCCTGCACATACGTTGGGGGTGTCCCATTGTTCCACAGCCCTTGCAAACCTATCTTTTGAATCGGCATGAATGGAAACGATGATCACCCCCGCAGCGCCAACAAGGTGTTAATGGCCTTGCATTTATCACCCTTGATGGTGGACTCTGAGACATCTGTGGACATGCAGCTGCAGGCATGTGTGACCTGCCCTGTATGTTGCGCTTTGAAAACAACATCACTTTGTTCACAGTACTTGTGTGCTGAGAGATTTGCTTAGTATTGTCACTGGTGGCAATGAACGCCTGGGCTATCGCTATGGCCTTACTCAAGTTTGGGGTCTCTACAGTCAAACGTTTACGAAGTATGGTTTCGTGGCCAATGCCAAGTACAAAAAGATCTCTGAGCATGTGCTCCAAATGTCCTTCAAATTCGCAATGTCCTGCAAGGCTTCTTAACTCGCCACTTCCTGGCCTTCAGACCTTTTGTAGGTGTAGAACCAGTACCTCGCCATCAGAATGCTTTCCTTCGGGTTCAAATGCTCTCGGACCAGTGTGCACAAATCATCGTATGATTTTTCTGTGGTTTTCGCTGGAGTAAGCAGATTTTTCATGAGGCCATACGTTGGTGCCCCACAGACGGTGAGGAGGATCGCCCTTCGTTTGGCAGCATATTCTTCTCCATCTAGCTCGTTGGCAACCAAGTATTGGTCAAGTTGCTCCACAAAATTTTCCCAATCATCTCCCTCCAAGAATTTCTCCAGAATGCCCACTGTTCTCTGCATCTTTGGGTTCGCTATCTGTATCTCGTCGCCAGTTGTTATTTATGGAGAAAAGGTCAGACTGAACACTGTGAGCTCAAAGTAAAGTGTGACGTTAGTCTTTTATTGCAGGTCTCCAGAGTGCCTCTCCAACCTGTGAGGCCTCCTTAAATACCTGCGCTCCCAAGGGATTATGGAATCCCTTGGGATTCTAGGGGATGAGCCCTCTAATGGCTGTACAGAGTAAATACAAGTTTACATATATAACAAACACGACTCCTGATGTACGAATCATCCAGTTTGCCTTTCCATGTGCAGTACTCTATACTTGCCTGCATTAAATTTAATTTGCCATTGTTCTTCACTCTCACTTATTTTGTTTAATGGACTTGGTGATTATTGAACTGCCACCTTCGATTCATCTGCAAATTTGAGAAATCTGCATTGAGGTTCTCGATTCGAGCCATTGATGTAAATTAGAAACAGTAACAGTCCCAATACTGACCCCTGGGACACCCCACTCAGTACCTTCCCCAACCCTGACATTACTCCCCGAACCAGTAGCTGTTGTTTGCTACCCTACCTTATTTTTTAGTTCTTATCCATATCCACATTCTGCTCTAAACCCCTACAGCTTTGAACGCAATTAGAGATGCTTTGTGTGGAACTTTATCAAATGTCTTTTGGATGTCGAAGTACACAATATCGCCTGGTTTACCACAATTGACTTAAAAGTTAATCAGGCCATGTTAGAAACATAGAAACATAGAAAATAGGTGCAGGAGTAGGCCATTCAACCCTTCGATCCTGCACCACCATTCAATATGATCATGGCTGATCCTTCCCTCAGTACTTTTCCTGCTTTCTCTCCATACCCATTGATCCCCTTAGCCTTAAGGGCCATATCTAACTCCCTCTTGAATATATCCAATGAACTGGCATCAACAACTCTCTGCGGCAGGGAATTCCATAGGTTAACAACTCTCTGAGTGAAGAAGTTTCTCCTCATCTCAGTCCTAAAAGGCCTGCCCCTTATCCTAAAACGATGTCCCTGGCTCTGGACTTCCCCAACATCGGGAACATTCTTCTCGCATCTAACCTGTCCAGTCCTGTCAGAATCTTATACGTTTCTATGAGATCCCCTCTCATTCTTCTAAACTCCAATGAGTAAAGGCCCAGTTGATCCAGTCTCTCCTCATATGGCAATCCAGCCATCCCTGGAATCTGTCTGGTGAACCTTTGCTGCACTCCCTCAGTAGCAAGAACGTCCTTCCTCAGATTAGGAGACCAAAACTGAACACAATATTCCAGGTGAGGCCTCACTAAGGCCCTGTACAACTGCAGTAAGACCTCCCTGCTCCTATATTCAATCCCCTAGCTATGAAGGCCAACATACCATTTGCCTTCTTCACCGTCTGCTGTACCTGCATGCCCACTTTCAGTGACTGATGAACCATGACACCCAGGTCTCGTTGCACCTCCTCTTTTCCTAATCTGCCACCATTCAGATAATATTCTGCCTTCGTGTTTTTGCCCCCAAAATGGATAACCTCGCATTTATTATACTGCATCTGCCATGCATTTGCCCACTCACCTAACCTGTCCAAGTCACCCTGCAGCCTCTTAGCGTCCTCCTCACAGCTCACACCGCCACCCAGTTTAGTGTCATCCGCAAACTTGGAGATATTACATTCAATTCCTTCATCTAAATCATTAATGTATATTGTAAAGAGCTGGGGTCCCAGCACTGAGCCCTGCGGCACTCCACTAGTCGCTGCCATTCTAAAAAGGACCCGTTTATCCTGACTCTCTGCTTCCTGTCTGCCAACCAGTTCTCTATCCACGTCAGTACATTACCCCCAATACCATGCGCTTTGATTTTGCACACCAATCTTTTGTGCGGGACCTTGTCAAAAGCCTTTTGAAAGTCCAAATACACCACATCCACTGATTCTCCCTTGTCCACTCTGCTAGTTACATCCCCAAAAAATTCCAAAAGATTCGTCAAGCATGATTTCCCTTTCATAAATCCATGTTGACTTGGTCCGATCCTGTCACTGCTTTCCAAATGCGCTGCTATTTCATCCTTAATGATTGATTTCAACATTTGCCCCGCTACTGATGTCAGGCTACCCGTTTTCTCTCTCCCTCCTTTTTTAAAAAGATGTGTTACATTAGCTACCCTCCAGTCCATAGGAACTGATCCAGAGTCGATAGACTGCTGGAAAATGATCACCAATGCATCCACTATTTCTTAAATACTCCTTAAGTACTCTGGGATGCAGACTATCAGGCCCCAGGGATTTATCGGCCTTCAATCCCATCAATTTCCCGAACACAATTTCCTGTCTAATAAGGATATCCTTCAGTTCCTCTTTCTCACTAGACCCATTGGTTCCTAGTACATTCGGAAGGTTATTTGTGTCTTCCTTCAGAAGAGAGAACCGAAGTATTTGTTCAATTGGTTTGCCATTTCTTTGTTCCCCATTATAAATTCACCTGACTCCGACTGCAAGGGACCTACGTTTGTCTTCACTAATCTTTTTCTCTTCGCATACTTATAGAAGCTTTTGCAGTCAGTTTTTATGTTCCCTGCAAGCTTCCTCTCGTACTCTATTTCCCCCTCTTAATTAAACCCTTAGTCCTCCTCTGTTGAATTCTAAATTTCTCCCAGTCCTCAGGTTTGATGCTTTTTCTAGCCAATTTATATGCCTTTTCCTTGGCTTTAACACTATCCTTAATTTCCCTTGTTAGCCATGGTTGAGCCACCTTCCCCGTTTTATTTTTACTCCAGACAGGGATGTAGAATTGCTGAAGTTCATCCATGTGATCTTTAAATGTTTATCATTGCTTATCCACCGTCAACCCTTTAAGTATCCTTGGCCAGTCTATTCTAGCCAATTCATGCCTAATACCGTCGAAGTTACCTTTCCTTAAGTTCAGGGCCCTAGTTTCCAAATTAACTGTGTCACTTTTCATCTCAATAAAAAATTCTACCATATTATGTTCACTCTTCCTCAAGGGGCCTCGCACAACAAGATTGCTAAATAGTCCCTTCTCATTACACATCACCCAGTCTAGGATGGCCAGCTCTCTAGTTGGTTCCTCGATATATTGGTCTAGAAAACCATCACTAATACACTCCAGGAAATCCTCCTCCACCGCATTGCTACCAGTTTGGTTAGCCCAATCAATATGTAGATTAAAGTCACCCATGATAACTGCTGTACCTTTATTGCACACATCCCTTATTTCTTGTTTGATGCTGTCCCTAACCTCACTACTACTGTTTGGTGGTCTGTACACAACTCCCACTAACGTTTTCTGCCCTTTGGAATTCCGCAGCTGCACCCATACCGATTCCACATCATCCAAGCTAATGTCCTTCCTTGTTGACCGCTGTTTACGTGGTTGTTGTACAGACAACCCTAAAGTTTACTCCTGATAATCGCTTTATTATTTTACATGGAATGGAAGCTAGACCAATGGGTTTGTTGTTGCCAAGGTCTGTTTTGCCACCTGTTTTGGATATGGACACTGCATTAACCTGTTTCTAGTCTACTGACTTGCTCAGTCAGTGCCTCACTAATCATCTCTCAACACTCTGGGTCAATACCATCCAACTCTGGGGATTTATTTGTTTTAAGCATTTTCAGCTTGTATGGAACTTTCATATAATTTATCGATGTAACTATTTGTACTGTACTTTTTTGACCAACAGGCGACAAGCCCCGCCCCTGTCAAGCTCCCCCCGGCCGAATCATTCCATGAATGTGGTGCCGAGAAGCAAGACCTGAGGTTCCGACTCTCTTCCCCCCCCCCACCCCGCCGGCCGGTGTGGGCCCGATAACGGCGGGACTGGGCCTGATGGTGGTGGGCCTGGGTCCGTCAGTGGCGGGGGGTGGGGAGGATGCACTTGTACTGTGGTAAGGCACTTCGGCTGGGGGAGGCATGCAGTTGGACTGGGGTAATGCACTTTGGCTGGGGAGCGATGTACTTGGACTGGGTGAGGCACTTTGGCTGGCCCTTGCTGTCTTCTGGGGAGTTCTGTCCTCTGTCGCTTCAGGAAGTCAAACTGAATCGAGTTACCATTTGCAAAGTCAGTGAGACCTTAGGATGGGCCATGATACATTGCTGTAAAACTTCAGGGTGTGGCTTATCCTCCAAGGGAACCAATCAGAAACAAAGGATGGAGCACGTTGGCCATTTTTGCAGTACAAATAAGCGCATCCATAATGAATTTTGGTTTCGAATTTTTCTTTAAGCGTAGGCGCGGGAGCGCATATTCTTTCCATATTTGGAATTCAAGAAAACACATGAACACATGCTCGCACAGTAAAATGAGATCGTTTCTATGCTTCCCCCCACGTGTGCCCCCCCGTCGAGCTCTGTGGGGGATGAGAAGAGAAGAATGAGAAACAAACAAAAAGAGAGACAGACACAGAGAGAGAAAGAAGGACAAAGGACAGAAATGAGACAGACTTGGCGGAGCGCGAGAAACAAGCGCCCAAACCAAGAGGCCTGAGGATGGATGGGAATTGTTTCTCGGACCTTAGCAACACACTTGGATGAGCTGCGTCTCACAACACCTGTGCAGTCAGGGAGCCCCCCTTCTCGTCCTGGCTCCTCAGGAAGGGTTTATTTTAAAATAAACGTTGAAAGTACCTTTAGTCGGTGGCCCTGGGGCATGGAGCCCCGCTCGTCACTGACCAATTTTACCAACAGCTGTCAGGACCCTAATTTGCCCATTCCAGGGGTCTCACGATAGGCCCCAGGAAATCCGCAGTGGGACGGTCAGTGGCCAATCTATGCCGGCATTGGTCCCACTGCGAATTTCAAGGGGACCGTTTTTGAATTTGGACACCATGAAAAATGGGCTCACGCAGAGCAATTTCTACACCAAAGTGTGCGAGAGGCAAACAGAACAGACAACATATAGAGCGAGTGAGAGAGAGATAAAGACATAGAGAGGAGGAGGAAAGACAAACAAAAATATAGTGAGAAAGAAAAATGCGGGAGGCACCCAGAGACAGCAGCAAACAACAACTATCTCACCTTTGAATTCAGGTTTATTTTGCTCAACATCCCCATGGAGAATTGGGAAAGATTCCTCCTCAGCTTTCTCTCTGGGGTTTAGTTTCTTTTTTGGACGAGTACCAGAGGCGATATTTGCAGGTGACTGATCTGAAGTTTTACATAATTTCAGGAACACATTCTCCAATGTCTAAAATAACCATTAGCAAAAAAAGAAATTGCATCAGAGTGCGAGTGTACAATTCACTTAATGACTGTTCAATTACGAATCATAATTACTTACTGATACATTGTGGAATCTTATTAAATAATCAGGCGGAGCTTCTGCAAGTAGGTTACCATTCCTCATTAATCCAACCTGTGGAAGTGACAGAAGGATTATTTTGAATTAGAAGATACAAGTACAGAATTTATTCAATTTATGTTATTAAAGTGAGAGGGCAGCTAGGTGATACAAAGTACTTGTGTATCTGAGGGCGATAGGATCAAGAAAAAGAGAATAAAGCACTTTATCACATGCTGAGGAAATCTCTAACCACTGTATCCATCATTCTCTCGACACAGATTCCCAGTCTTAACAATATTATTGTTTGAAGAAATGGCAGGGAGAGGAAACAACCTCATCCAGAGGGACAAAAGGCAGGGGAAAAGGGGATAAAAGGGAAAGCAAGCCATGTCTGGATGCTCTCAAACACCTTTCAGTAATCGGCTCCACAGCAAAGGTCACGGGACTCTGGGAACAGGTCACTCCTCGGTTAGAGAACAAAAGTGTCATGTGTGTTCTAAGATTCAAAACTACCAACAAGAGTTCAATCTTTTAAATCCTCAGATAAAAAAGCTTAAACTGTAATCTTCAAAAATTGAGTAAATGAATGAACAAGGAAGGTGGTTGTGGTTATCGGAGGTCAATCATCTCAGCCCCAGGACATCGCTGCAGGAGTTCCTCAGGGCAGTGTCCTAGGCCCAACCATCTTCAACTGCTTCATCAATGACTGTTCCTCCATCACAAGGTCAGAAGTGGGGATGCTCGCTGATGACTGCACAGTGTTGAACTCCATTCACAAGTCCTCAGATAGTGAAACAGTCCGTGGCTGCATGCAGCAAGACCTGGACAACATCCAGGCTTGAACCTATCTGTGGCAAGTAATACTCGTGCCACACAAGTGTCAGGCAATGACCATCTCCAACAAGAGAGTCTAATCACCTCTCCTTGACATTCACTGACATTATCATCGCCGAATCCCCCATCAACAACATCCTTGGGGTCACCATTGACCAGAAACTCAACTGGACTAGGCATATAAATGCCATGGCTACTAGAGCAGGTCAGAGGCTGGGCATTCTGTGGCGAATGTCACACCTCCTGAATCCTCAAAGCCTCTCCACCATCTACAAGGCACAAGTCAGGAGTGTCATGGAATACTCTCCACTTGCCTGAATGAGTCATCATCATCATAAGCAGTCCCTCGGAATCGAGGAAGACTTGCTTAGCATGAGTTCTTCGGTGGCTGTGCAGTCCAATACAAGAACCACAGTCTCTGTCACAGGTCTTACAGATAGTCGTTGAGGGAAAGGGTGGGCAGGGAGCCTGGTTTGCCGCAAGCTCCTTCCGCTGCCTGCACTTGATTTCTGCATGCTCTCAGCGACGATACTCGAGGAGCTCAGCGCCCTCCCGAATGCACTTCCTCCACTTAGGGCAGACTTTGGCCAAGGACTCCCAGGTGTCAGTGGGGATGTCGCACTTTATCAGGGAGGCTTTGAGGGTGTCCTTGTAACGTTTCCTCTGCCCGCCTTTGGCTGGTTTGCCGTGGACGAGTTCCAAGTAGAGTGCTTGCTTTGGGATTCTCGTGTCTGGCATTCGAACTATGTGGCCTGCCCAGCGGAGCTGATCAAGTGTGGTCAGTGCTTCAATGCTGGGGATGTTGGCCTGGACGAGGACGCTAATGTTGGTACGTCTGTCCTCCCAGAGGATTTGCAGGATCTTGCGGAGACATCACTGGTGGTATTTCTCCAGCGATTCGAGGTGTCTTCTATACATGGTCCACGTCTCTGAGCCATACAGGAGGGTAGGTATTGCTCCAACAACAATCAAGAAGCTTGACACCATCCAGAACAAAGCAGTCTTCTTGATTGGCACCCCATCCACCACCTTAAACATTCATTCCCTCCATCACCGACATGACGTGGCTGCAGTGCGTACCATCTACACAATGCACTGTAGCAACTCACCAAGGCTTCTTCAGCAGCACCCCCCAAACCCACAACCTCTACCACCGAGAAGGACAAGGCAGCAGGCGCATGGGAGCACCATAACCTGCAAGTTATCCTCTAAGCCACACACCATGTTGACTTAGGAATATATCACCGTTCCTTCATAGTTGCTGGCTCAAAATCCTGGAACTCCCTCCCTAACAACACTTTGGGAGTACCTTTGCCTCTCGGACTGCAGCGGTTCAAGAAGGTATCTCACCTCCACCTTCTCGAGGGCAATTAGAGATGGGCAATAAATGCTGGTCTTGCCAGCGATGCCCACATCCCGTGAATGATTAATTAATAAAAAATAAAATTGGCTGGCATGGTTTTCTCATCTTTTGTAACAAATGTTCAAGCAAGAGATTGAAGTTAAAGTAGAAACAGGTTACCTTGGCTGCCCAAAAAGACATACTCGGGCAACTACACACCCACTACAGTCCCCTCTCCCCACCATTGAATCGTCCATGTTTAAAATGGGCAGTCACTTATATTGGCCAAAAAGCAATAACCATTAACCATTCGCATTAACGTCAATTTCACACTTGCCGGTTACAGCGCCGTAAGCACTTCCTTTGTTTCAGGTTGTGTTTACGCACTTGTTCGCACCATGTTAAGATGCACTGAATGCAGCAAGAAACAAAGTAAATAATACCTCGTTCATGTGCAGTGAATGCAATAAAAAATGTACTAAAACAGTCCTATTAATGAGAGAATTTGTTCATACAGTTTATCAGCTGTAATAAATGGCCCCGATCTGAAAGCTATCCAGTAAATATGGACCTTTGGTAACAACCGAACTAATTTTTGTTACATTTCTCTCAGCTATGACTTTTAAATCTACGAGCACTCAAAGTAAATTACAATTGAAGTTAAGTTGTTTCTAAGACGAGAATATATATTTAAACTGCATGAAAGCATTCTAACCCCTAAGAGGCAACAGATTGTGTTTGCGTTTTTAGTGATGTTTCAGTTAGAACGCGATGGCCAGTTCACCAGCAAATGCTCTCGTGCTGCAATGGCAAGTGTCAGTCGCCAGCAGTGTCCCGCTCCGCATTACCTATCACCTCCAGGATCGCTGCTGTCAGGTGATACTGGCCGTTGCGTATTACGGGCAAATCGTGCTCGCTATAAGTGGTGGGGGCTGTAGTCTTACTTCCATTCCATGTTAAATAATGGAATCAATTATCAGGAGTAAACCTTAGGGTTATCTATACAATAAAAAAGGAAAGAAGAAAGATTTCACGACCACCGAACGTCCCAAAGCACTTTACAGCCAATGAAGTACTTTCTGGAGTGTAGTCACTGTTGTAATGTAGGAAATGCAGCAGCCAATTTGCGCACAGCAAGCTCCCACAAACAGCAATGTGATAATGACCACATAATCAGTTTTTTAGTGATGTTGACTGAGGGATAAATATTGGCCTGAACACTGGGGATAACCAAACTGGTAGCAATACGATGGAGGAGGATTTCCTTGAGTGTATTAGGGATGGCTTTCTGGACCATCCCATAATGTTGAGGAACCAACTAGAGGGCTGGCCACCCTAGACTGGGTGATGTGTAATGAGAAAGAACTAATTAGCAATCTTGTTGTGTGAGGCCCCTTGGGGAAGAGTGACCATAATATGGTAGAATTCCATATTAAGATGGAGAGTGACACAGTTAATTCAGAGACTCGGGTCCTGAACTTAAGGAAATAATTTTGATGGTATGAGATGTGAATTGGCTAGAATAGACTGGCAAATGATAATTAGAGGGTTGAAGGTGGATAGGCAATGGCAAACATTTAATGATCACATGGATGAACTTCAACAATTGTACATCCCTGTCTGGAGTAAAAATAAAATGGGGAAGGTGGCTCAACCATGGCTAACAAGGGAAATTAAGGATAGTGTTAAAACCAAGGAAGAGGCATATAAATTGGCCAGAAAAAGCAGCAAACCTGAGGACTGGGAGAAATTTAGAATTCAGCAGAGGAGGACAAAGGGTTTAATTAGGAGGGGGAAAATAGAGTATGAGAGGAAACTTGCCAGGAACATAAAAACTGACTGCAAAAGCTTCTATAGATATGTGAAGAGAAAAAGATTAGTGAAGACAAACGTAGGTCGCTTGCAGTCAGATTCAGGTGAATTTATAATGGGGAACAAAGAAATGGCAGACCAGTTGAACAAATACTTTGGTTCTGTCTTCACGAAGGAAGACAAAAATAATCTTCCAGAAGTACTAGGGGACCGAGGGTCTAGTGAGAAGGAAGAACTGAAGGATATCCTTATTAGGCGGGAAATTGTGTTAGGGAAATTGATGGGATTGAAGGCCGATAAATCCCCGGGGCCTGATAGTCTGCATCCCAGAGTACTTAAGGAAGTGGCCCTAAAAATAGTGGATGCATTGGTAATCATTTTCCAACAATCTATCAACTCTGGATCAGTTCCTATGGACTGGAGGGTAGCTAATGTAACACCACTTTTTTAAAAAGGAGGGAGAGAGAAAACAGGTAATTATAGACCGATTAGCCTGACATCAGTAGTGGGGCAAATGTTGGAATCAATTATTAAAGATGAAATAACAGCGCATTTGGAAAGCAGTGACAGGATCGGTCCAAGTCAACATGGATTTATGAAAGGGAAATCATGATTGACAAATCTTTTGGAATTTTTTGAGGATGTAACTAGCAGAATGGACAAGGGAAAACCAGTGGATGTGGTGTATTTGGACTTTCAAAAGGCTTTTGACAAGGTCCCACACAAGAGATTGGTGTGCAAAATCAAAGCACATGGTATTGGGGGTAATGTACTGACGTGGATAGAGAACTGGTTGGCAGACAGGAAGCAGAGAGTCGGGATAAATGGGTCCTTTTCAGAATGGCAGGCAGTGACTAGTGTGGTGCCGCAGGGCTCAGTGCTGGGACCCCAGCTCTTTACAATATACATCAATGATTTAGATGAAGGAATTGAGTGTAATATCTCCAAGTTTGCAGATGACACTAAACTGGGTGGCATTGTGAGCTACGAGGAGGACGCTAAGAGGCTGCAGGGTGACTTGGACAGGTTAGGTGAGCGGGCAAACGCATGGCAGATGCAGTATAATTTGGATAAATGTGAGGTTATCCACTTTGGGGGCAAAAACACGAAGGCAGAATATTAGCTGGATGGCGGAAGATTAGGAAAAGGGGAGGTGCAACGAGACTTGGGTGTCATGATAGATCAGTCATTGAAAGTTGGCATGCAGGTACACCAGGCAGTGAAGAAGGCAAATGGTATGTTGGACTTCATAGCTGGGGGTTTTGAGTATAGCAGCAGGGAGGTCTTACTGCAGTTGTACAGGGCCTTGGTGAGGCCTCACCTGGAATATTGTGTTCAGTTTTGGTCTCCTAATCTGAGGAAGGACGTTCTTGCTATTGAGGGAGTGCAGCAAAGGTTCACCAGACTGATTCCCGGGGGATCGCTGGTCTGACATATGAGGAGAGACTGGATCGACTGGGCCTTTATTCACTGGAGTTTAGAAGGATGAGAGGGGATCTCATGGAAACATATAAAATTCTGACGGGATTGGACAGGTTAGATGCAGGAAGAATGGTCCCGATGTTGGGGAAGTCCAGAACCAGGGACACAGTCTAAGGATAAGAGGTAAGCCATTTAGGACTGAGATGAGGAGGAACTTCCTCACTCAGAGAGTTGTTAACTTGTGGAATTCCCTACCGCAGAGAGTTGTTGATGCCAGTTCGTTGGATATATTCAAGAGGGAGTTTGATGTGGCCCTTTTGGCTGAAGGGATCAAGGGGTATGGAGAGAAAGCAGGAAAGGGGTACTAAGGTGAAAGATCAGCCATAATCTTGTTGAATGGTGGTGCAGGCTCGAAGGGCTGAATGGCCTACTCCTGCACCTATTTTATATGTTTCTGTAGCTCCCCTGCTCTTCTTCGAAATAGTGCCATGGAATCTTTTATGTCCACTTGACATCTCATCCAAAAGATGGCACCTGCAACAGTGTAGTACTCCCTCAGCACTGCATTGGAGTTTCAGCCTAGATTTTTGTGCTCACGTTGCTGGTGTAGGACTTGAACACACAACCATGTGACACAGAGGTAAGGGTGCTATCAACTGAGCAACAGCTGATACTTAATCAATACTAATCAATAAACAGCAATTAATGTGGATTTCAGAAGGGAAAAATCTTGCTTCACCAAACTCCTCACACAAAAGATGATTCATTAAATGCAAAGCTATGGGGAGTCGCAGGGATTGGAAAAGAAACTGGGGAAAGGGTCAGAAACGGTAAATACTTGTTAGAGTGGTATTGTTAGGGTAGGGTGGGGAGAGGGGGAGTGACTCTGATCTGCTCAGAAACCAGCAATTTCACCACTTCTAGGAATTTTTACATTTAATTGCAGTATGTGGGTTGCGGATTTCACCACACACAGTTAACTGTAGACATGTACAGATGTGTGATGGGATGACACACTATGCAAAATAATTTGTTAAACAGATTATGCAGTATGTTTTTACTCATTCATAACCTTTTCAATATTTGCAATGGAATAAGTTCATGCAATACTACTTTCTGGTAATTAGCAATAAAATAATCAGTCAAATAAACATAAATACATTCCCAAATAAAAGGAAAGAAAATTCTTACCAGGTTTGCTTGTCTCGCTTCCTCTATGTAGTGTGTTGTTATGACTACCGATACCTTTCGGTCTTTTACTACATCTTCCAAATGTTGCCATATCCTCCAAATACCAAAGGGAAAGAGTTAATAAAAGGGCAAGTTCAAAATATCTGCAGAAGTACATTCATTTATAATCTGTGACAAAGAACTATTTTACACTTCTTCATAAAGAACTTGATGAAGATTATTGGACACTAAGGGAACCAAGGGATATGGGGATAAAATCAAAGAATGGGTACAGCACAGGAGGAGGCCATTCGGCCCGTCGAGCTCATGCCGGCTCTCTGAAAGAGCACTTCAGCTAGTCCCATCCCCCGCCCTTTCTCCGTAGCCCAGGAAAAGGTGCATTTGAGGTAGATCAGCCATGATCATATTGAATGGCGGAGCAGGCTCGAAGGGCCGATTGTGTACTCCTGCTCCGATTGCTTACGTTCTTATTTTCTTGTAGAATCATTGGACTATCAAGAAACGGGATTGCCCCTTGTTAAAGACCTGTTAGCAACCTCGGGGTGCTGCGGCCTCCTGGAAAATTGCGCGCCCCGCGGTTAGTACCCCGGGCCGGCGTGCAACCGCCAATCACATCATCGCTGTGCGCGGCGACCCCTCACCGCCCTGCGACGACTCTTTACCGAAATTGCTCCGTGGGCCTCGAGGCGCGCACAAGCGGATGTCAATGCCAGCTGCGATGGCTGACATCCGCTCTCGGGGAGCTAGTTATAGGGAAAGGCGCCAGCGCCCCGGGCCACCATCGCTTTTGCAGTGCCGACTCTCGGATCGGCTCCATGATGGCGGCCCTAGCGGGATCCAGGCCGCCACTGGCAACCCGGCACTCTGTTTTAGGCGCTGGGCTGCAGGCCCATTCCGATGTTGCCTTTGTGGCCTAATGGAGGCCATCAGAGGCCTTGCAGAGTGCACAGCCACCCTCCCCATTAAGCGAAGGGGAGGGGGCGTTGAAGCACATCAGCGCTACGTGCAGCATCCACCTAGCGCTTCGCTCACTCACAGTAGTGCCCCAGGACCCGTCCCCAAAAGAAGCGCAATGCGCGAGATTGCGCTCTGCTTCCTTTGAGGGGTGGTAGACCCAATTCAGCGGCGTGTGCGAGATTTCTGTGCCAGGCTCAGTAAGTCCCAGCCTCAGATGGTTACCGCCCCCAATCGAGGCGCAGGGCAATTTCACCACCAGCATTTTCAACTGGAAACTGCAGGTTCCAAGTTCTACATTAATTCAGATCCATTTTAACTGGAAAAATGGGGAAGCTTTAAAAGAGTTCCTGTTTCTAAATTAAACCCCAACATTTTTCTTCTCAAATACTGCACCTGCCAGGCCCAAGAGGTGAGCAAGTGACTGGCCCCCTAGTCTCCCCCATTAGTACTCTCAATTGTCTGCTAAATGTGTATGCAGACATTGAACACCCAAGCACATTGTCAGGTGAGATTCTGGTCAGTGCTAAATCAGATCATCTCATTCCATGAAGACAATGGGAGTGCTTCAACTACCTCAGCATCCCAGAAACTGACAGGAAATGGAGCAAACTGGTCAATAAAATTACACTGAAAGTTTACTGATGTATTTAGTATCAACCTATTGCTCTCTTTCAGATGCTGATTGAACTGATGTGCATTTCCTGCACCTCCTAATCTGAGGAAGGATGTTCTTGCTATTGAGGGACTGCAGCGAAGGTTCACCAGACTGATTCCCGGGATGGCAGGACTGACATATGAGGAGAGACTGGATCATCTAGGCCTGTATTTACTGGAGTTTAGAAGAATGAGAGGAGATCTCATAGAAACATAAAATACTGATGGGACTGGACAGGTTAGATGCAGGAAGAATGTTCCCAATGTTGGGGAAGCCCAGAACCAGGGGACACAGTCTAAGCCATTTAGGACTGAGATGAGGAGAAACTTCTTCACTCAGAGAGTTGTTAACCTGTGGAATTCTCTACCGCAGAGAGTTGTTGATGCCAGTTCATTGGATATATTCAAGAGGGAGTTAGATATGGCCCTTATGGCTAAAGGGATCAAGGGGTATGGAGAGAAAGCAGGAAAAGGGTACTGAGGTGGTGATCAGCCATGATCTTATTGAATAGTGGTGCAGGCTCGAAGGGCCGAATGGCCTACTCCTGCACCTATTTTCTATGTTTCTATTTTAAAATCATAGAATGATACAGCACAGAAGGAGGCCATTTGACCATCGTGCCTGTACTGGCTCTTTGAAAGAACTATCCAATCAGTCCCACTGCCCGCTGCTTGTTTCTCGTAGCCCTGCAAATTTTTCCTTTTCAAATATTTATCCAATTCCCTTTTGAAACTTACTATTGAACCTGTTTCCACCGTCCCTTCAGGCAACACATTCTAGATCACAACAAATCGTTGCATAAATGAAATTCTCCTCATCTCATCTGGTTTTAAAATACATTTTTTATTTTATTATACATAATACATTATGTTTCTGCTTTATTCCTATTTTAAGTGTAAGTGCTGCATGGAAAATCTCCAGGATGCTGACTCACTGCCTCGAATCTTATGCTACTTCTGCCTGGGGTTTCAGATTCAGCTTTTCTATTTTAATAGCCTCCCACTTATAGATGAGGTCATGTCTGTTTGTAAGTTCTTTGTACTGAGGTGTTGCTCATAACACCTACTCACAGAGGAATGTTAATGCAGAAGAGGAGCCTTAAAATAGGTAACTAAATCAGGCTGTGCTGATCTGTTAAACCCAGAAGCGGGGGATGACTTGAGTCAACAAGTTAAAATGTCCTGGAAGAATTTGGACGCGTTTATTTGTAACACCTAAAGCTGATTGGGTCTGCTTGATCACAAGACTCAATTGTTGATTGGTCCCCTTGGAGGATAAGGACACACCCAGCAGTTGCTCTGGAATGTGAAATTAGACCCAACCTGCCTCCGTGATCAGTGACTTTGCAAAGTGTAATTCGAGCCATTCTGACTGCCGACTCCAGACAGAACGGAGCTCAGTTGGAACAGACAGGGCTCACTCTCAACTCTCCCACCTCCAAACAAGTTCCTGCCCCACTCCCAAAGTGCCTGACCTCCCTCTCACCCCAAACCGGCCCAAGTTCTTGACCTTCTCTCTCTGCCCATATTCCTGATCTTCTCCCTCTCACCCTGGCTTCATGACCTTTTCCCCCTGCCCAAGTTCCTGACCACCGTGCCATAGATGGGGCTTTGTGTGTGGGTCATGGATTACCAACAAGTTTATTGGGTATGAAGTGAATAGTGACAGTGTCGTGACTTCCGGATTTCGTCCACTTCAATGATGTCACTTGTCACACACACACCGAGCTTTCGAAGAAATGAACCAGGTGTAGGGGAAGGGGAGGGAGAAGGTGGTGTGGGTGTAGAGGGGGGTGGGGTTGGAAGAACGTGATCTGTCTTACCATCTGGATCATGTTCTCGCTCTCAAAACCCCCCCCCCCCGCCATCCCTTTAGACCTGGATCACGTTTTTACCCCATCCCCACTGGGCGCTCCGTGCTCTTTATCCCCACTCCCCCACCGAGTTCCTGATCTCCTGTCTCCAAGTTCTCTCTCTCTCTCTCTTCCCTCTGATACCCTCTCCCCATCCCCTCTCTATCTCTCTCTCTGCCCCTCTCTTCTCCAGTCTCTCTCTCTCCACCACACTCTCCTCAGTCTGTCTCTCCCCCCATCTCTCTCTCTCTGCCCCATCTCTCTCACTCTCTCTCTCCCCCAGTCTCTCTCTCCCCCCCAGTCTCTCTCCCCCGCCTCCCCCAGTTTCTCTCTTTCTCTCTCCCACAATCGACTTCCTCTCTTTTTCAGAAGGCCCCGAAAATGTTCATGTAGATAATCACAGCGATATTTTAGGCAAAGGTCCTGGAGATAGCCCAAAAGCCCTAGAAGCAGCTCCAGGCTCGAGCCGCAATGAGCTCTATGCAGATCGAGTTTCGTCAGCACTTCTGGCTTCCTGGTATATCGCTCTGCGCATGCGCACATGGGCAAAAAGGGGGCGGAGACTATGGTGTGCATGCGCAGAAGGACACAACAATGTTATAAGGTGGACGAATTAACTGCGCAGGCAGCAAGTAACGAATATGATATAATTGGCATCACGGAGTCATGGCTCCAGGATGACCAAGGCTGGGAACTCAACATCCAGGGGTATTCAACATTCAGGAAGGATAGACAGAAAGGAAAAGGAGGTGAGGTGGCGTTGCTGGTTAAAGAGGAAATTAATGCAATAGTAAGAAAGGACATTAGCTTGGATGATGTGGAAATGGTGTGGCTGGAGCTACGGAATACCAAAGGGCAGAAAACGCTAGTGGGAGTTGTGTACAGACCACCAAACATTAATAGTGAGGTTGGGGACAGCATCAAACAAGAAATTAGGGATGCGCGCAATAAAGGTACAGCGGTTATCATGGGCGACTTTAATCTACATATTGATTGGGCTAACCAAACTGGTAGCAATGCGGTGGAGGAGCATTTCCTGAGGTGTATTAGGGATGGTTTTCTAGACCAATATGTCGAGGAACCAACTAGAGGGCTGGCCATCCTAGATTGGGTGATGTGTAATGAAAAGGACTAATTAGCAATCTTGTTGTGCGAGGCCCCTTGGGGAAGAGTGACCATAATATGGTAGAATTCTTTATTAAGATGGAGAGTGACACAAGTCATTCAGAAACTAGGGTCCTGAACTTAAGGAAAGGTAACTTCGATGGTATGAGGTGTGAATTGGCTAGTATGGACTGGCGAATGTTACTTAAAGGGTTGATGGTGGATAGGCAATGGCAAACATTTAACGATCACATGGATGAACTTCAACAATTGTACATCCCTGTCTGGAGTAAAAATAAAACGGGGAAGGTGGCTCAACCATGGCTAACAAGGGAAATGAAGGATAGTGTTAAATCCAAGGACGAGGCATATAAATTGGCAAGAGAAAGCAGCAAACCTGAGGACTGGGACAATTTTATAATTCAGCAGAAGAGGACAAAGGGTTTAATTAGGAGGAGGGAAATAGAGTATGAGAGGAAGCTTGCTGGGAACATAAAAACTGACTGCAAAAGCTTCTATAGATATGTGAAGAGAAAAAGATTAGTGAAGACAAACGTAGGTCCCTTGCAGTCAGATTCAGGTGAATTTATAATGGGGAACAAAGAAATGGCAGACCAGTTGAACAAATACTTTGGTTCTGTCTTCACGAAGGAAGACAAAAATAACCTTCCGAATGTACTCGGGGACAGTGGGTCTAGTGAGAAGGAGGAACTGAAGGAAATCCTTATTAGGTAGGAAATTGTCTTAGGGAAATTGATGGGATTGAAGGCCGATAAATTCCCGGGGCCTGATAGTCTGCATCCCAGAGTACTTAAGGAAGTGGCCCTAGAAATAGTGGATGCATTGGTGATCATTTTCCAACAATCTATCAACTCTGCATCAGTTCCTAATGTAACACCACTTTTGAAAAAAGGAGGGAGAGAGAAAATGGGTAATTATAGACCAGATAGCCTGACATCAGTAGTGGGGAAAATGTTGGAATCAATTATTAAAGATGAAATAGTAGCACATTTGAAAAGCGGTGACAGGATCAGTCCAAGTCAGCATGGATTTATGAAAGGGAAATCATGCTTGACAAATCTTCTAGAATTTTTTGAGAGTGGACAAGGGAGAACCAGTGAATGTGGTGTATTTGGACTTTCAAAAGGCTTTTGACAAGGTCCCACACAAGAGATTAGTGTGCAAAATTAAAGCACATGGTAATGAGGGTAATGTATAGACATGGATAGAAAACTGGTTGGCAGGCCGGATGCAGAGAGTCGGAATAAACGGGTCTTTTTCAGAATGGCAGGCAGTGACCAGTGGGGTGCCAAAGGGTTCAGTGTTGGGACTCCAGCTATTTACAATATTCATCAATGATTTAGATGAAGGAATTGAGTGTAATATCTCCAAGTTTGCAGATGACACTAAGCTGGGTGGCGGTGTGAGCTGTGAGGAGGATGCTAAGAGGCTGCAGGGTGACTTGGACAGGTTAGATGAGTGGGCAAATGTATGGCAGATGCAGTATAATGTGGATAAATGTGAGGTTATCCACTTTGGTGGCAAAAACAGGAAGACAGAATATTATCTGAATGGTGACAGATTAGGAAATGGGGAGGTGCAACGAGACTTGGGTGTCATGGTACATCTGTCATTGAAGGTTGGCAGGCAGATACAGCAGGCGGTGAAGAAGGCAAATGGCATGTTGGCCTTCATAGCTAGGGAATTTGAGTATAGGAGCAGGGATGTCTTACTGCAGTTGCACAGAGACTTGGTGAGGCCATACCTAGAATATTGTGTTCAGTTTTGGTCTCCTCATCTGAGGAAGGACGTTCTTGCTATTGAGAGAGTACAGCGAAGGTTCACAAGACTGATTCTGGGGATGGCAGGACTGACATATGAGGAGAGGCTGGATCAACTGGGCTTGTATCCACTGGAGTTTAGAAGAATGAGAGGGGATCTCATAGAAACATGTATAATTCTAATGGGATTGGACAGGTTAGAGGCAGGAAGAATGTTCCCGTTGCTGGGGAGTTCCAGAACCAGGGGTCACAGTCTAAGAATAAGGGGTAAGCCATTTAGGATCGCGATGAGGAGAAACTTCTTCACTCAGAGAGTGGTTAACCTGTGGAATTCTCTCCCGCAGAAAGTTGTTGAGGCCAGTTCGTTAGATATATTCAAGAAGGAGTTAGATATGGCCCTTACGGCCAAAGGGATCAAGGGGTATGGACAGAAAGCAGGAAAGGGGTACTGAGGTTGAATGATCAGCCATGATCTTATTGAATGGCGGTGCAGGCTTGAAGGGCAAAATGGCCTGCTCCTGCACCTAATTTCTATGTTTCAATATTTCTATGTTAAACATGCTAAATAAGTGCAAGTTGTTGTTGTTGTTGTAAACATCTGATGTTCCTATCATGCTTAATATCTTGTGGGCCATATAGGATCTGTTGCCTAGCATCCACCCGTCATAGGGTGGATCAGAAATTACTTTTTCCTCATTGTGGGTAATGTTATGTATGTGATACTTGGCAACCTGTATCACACCACCACCAGAGGGCCTACCTGTTGGAGTACCAAGGGATCCCACCATCCCTTGGGAGCACGGTATATAAGCAGGCCTCCCATGCTGTACCTGCACTCTGGAGTCTAATTAAAGGAGCTAAGGTCACACTTACTCATTGCATACAGTACTCAGTTTCATCCTTTATTATGAGCATAATAATTGGCAACGAGGTAACGAACAACCGCGCGAAAATGCACAGAACTGTTGGTATCCTGGAGAAGTTCTTAGACGGAGACGATTGGGAGGCCTTTGTGGAGAGACTTGACCAATACTTCATGGCCAACGAGCTGGAAGGAGGCGAGAACACAGCCAAATGAAGGGCGATCGTCCTTACCGTCTGTTGGGCAACAACCTATGGCCTCATGAAGAATCTTTTAACTCCGTTGAAACCAACAACCAAAACCTATGAAGAATTGTTACGCTGGTCCGGGACCACCTAAATCCGAAGGAAAGCATTTTGATGGCAAGGTATCGGTTCTACATGTCGGAGGGCCAGGAAACATAGAAACATAGAAAATAGGTGCAGGAGCAGGCCATTCAGCCCTTCTAGCCTGCACCGCCATTCAATGAGTTCATGGCTGAACATGAAACTTCAGTACCCCCTTCCTGCTTTCTCGCCATAACCCTTGATCCCCCGAGTAGTAAGGACTTCATCTAACTCCCTTTTGAATATATTTAGTGAATTGGCCTCAACTACTTTCTGTGGTAGAGAATTCCACAGGTTCACCACTCTCTGGGTGAAGAAGTTTCTCCTCATCTCGGTCCTAAATGGCTTACCCCTTATCCTCAGACTGTGACCCCTGGTTATGGACTTCCCCAACATTGGGAACATTCTTTCTGCATCTAACCTGTCTAAACCCGTCAGAATTTTAAACGTTTCTATGAGGTCCCCTCTCATTCTTCTGAACTCCAGTGAATACAAGCCCAATTGATCCAATCTTTCTTGATAGGTCAGTCCCGCCATCCCGGGAATCAGTCTGGTGAACCTTCGCTGCACTCCCTCAATAGCAAGAATGTCCTTCCTCAAGTTAGGAGACCAAAACTGTACACAATACTCCAGGTGTGGCCTCACCAAGGCCCTGTACAACTGTAGCAACACCTCCCTGCCCCTGTATTCAAATCCCCTCGCTATGAAGGCCAACATGCCATTTGCTTTCTTAACCGCCTGCTGTACCTGCATGCCAACCTTCAATGACTGATGTACCATGACACCCAGGTCTCGTTGCACCTTCCCTTTTCCTAATCTGTCACCATTCAGATAATAGTCTGTCTCTCTGTTTTTACCACCAAAGTGGATAACCTCACATTTATCCACATTATACTTCATCTGCCATGCATTTGCCCACTCACCTAACCTATCCAAGTCACTCTGCAGCCTAATAGCATCCTCCTCGCAGCTCACACTGCCACCCAACTTAGTATCATCCGCAAATTTGGAGATACTGCATTTAATCCCCTCGTCTAAATCATTAATGTACAATGTAAACAGCTGGGGCCCCAGCACAGAACCTTGCGGCACTCCACTAGTCACTGCCTGCCATTCTGAAAAGTACCCGTTTACTCCTACTCTTTGCTTCCTGTCTGACAACCAGTTCTCAATCCACGTCAGCACACTACCCCCAATCCCATGTGCTTTAACTTTGCACATTAATCTCTTGTGTGGGACCTTGTCGAAAGCCTTCTGAAAGTCCAAATATACCACATCAACTGGTTCTCCTTTGTCCACTTTACTGGAAACATCCTCAAAAAATTCCAGAAGATTTGTCAAGCATGATTTCCCTTTCACAAATCCATGCTGACTTGGACCTATCATGTCACCATTTTCCAGATGCACTGCTATGACATCCTTAATAATTGATTCCATCATTTTACCCACTACTGAGGTCAGGCTGACCGGTCTATAATTCCCTGTTTTCTCTCTCCCTCCTTTTTTAAAAAGTGGGGTTACATTGGCTACCCTCCACTCCATAGGAACTGATCCAGAGTCAATGGAATGTTGGAAAATGACTGTCAATGCATCCGCTATTTCCAAGGCCACCTCCTTAAGTACTCTAGGATGCAGGCCATCAGGCCCTGGGGATTTATCTGCCTTCAATCCCATCAATTTCCCCAACACAATTTCCCGACTAATAAAGATTTCCCTCAGTTCCTCTTCCTTACTAGACCCTCTGACCCCTTTTATATCCGGAAGGTTGTTTGTATCCTCCTTAGTGAATACCGAACCAAAGTACTTGTTCAATTGATCCGCCATTTCTTTGCTCCCCGTTATGACTTCCCCTGATTCTGACTGCAGGGGACCTACGTTTGTCTTCACCAACCTTTTTCTCTTTACATACCTATAGAAACTTTTGCAATCCGCCTTAATGTTCCCTGCAAGCTTCTTCTCATACTCCATTTTCCCTGTCCTAATCAAACCCTTTGTCCTCCTCTGCTGAGTTCTAAATTTCTCCCAGTCCCCAGGTTCGCTGCTATTTCTGGCCAATTTGTATGCCACTTCCTTGGCTTTAATACTATCCCTGATTTCCCTAGATAGCCACGGTTGAGCCACCTTCCCCTTTTTATTTTTACGCCAGACAGGAATGTACAATTGTTGTACTTCATCCATGCGGTCTCTAAATGTCTGCCATTGCCCATCCACAGTCAACCCCCTAAGTATCATTCGCCAATCTATCCTAGCCAATTCACGCCTCATACCTTCAAAGTTACCCTTCTTTAAGTTCTGGACCATGGTCTCTGAAATTACTGTTTCATTCTCCATCCTAATGCAGAATTCCACCATATTATGGTCACTCTTCCCCAAGGGGCCTCGCACAATGAGATTGCTAATTAATCCTCTCTCATTACACAACACCCAGTCTAAGATGGCCTCCCCCCTAGTTGGTTCCTCAACATATTGGTCTAGAAAACCATCCCTTATGCACTCCAGGAAATCCTCCTCCACCGTATTGCTTCCAGTTTGGCTAGCCCAATCTATGTGCATATTAAAGTCACCCATTATAACTGCTACACCTTTATTGCATGCACCCCTAATTTCCTGTTTGATGCCCTCCCCAACATCCCTATTACTGTTTGGAGGTCTGTACACAACTCCTACTAACGTTTTTTGCCCTTTGGTGTTCTGCAGCTCTACCCATATAGATTCCACATCATCCAAGCTAATGTCTTTCCTAACTATTGCATTAATCTCCTCTTTAACCAGCAATGCTACCCCACCTCCTTTTCCTTTTATTCTATCCTTCCTGAATGTTGAATACCCCTGAATGTTGAGTTCCCAGCCCTGATCATCCTGGAGCCACGTCTCCGTAATCCCAATCACATCATATTTGTTAACATCTATTTGCACAATTAATTCATCCACCTTATTGCGGATACTCCTTGCATTAAGACACAAAGCCTTCAGGCTTGTTTTATTAACACCCTTTGTCCTTTTAGAATTTTGCTGTACAGTGGCCCTTTTTGTTCTTTGCCTTGGGTTTCTCTGCCCTACACTTTTCCTCATCTCCGCTGGTGAGCTACATCGCCGAACTAAGGCGCCTTTGCAGGATATTGCGAATTTGATGGATTCCTTGAACAAATGCTAAGAGACTTTTTTGTGCTTGGCATTGGCCATGAGGTAATCTTTCGCAAACTATTGACTGTTAAAACACCGAATCTGAGCAAAGCCATAACGATAGCCCAGGCATTTATGATCACCAGCGATTTCACCAAACAAATTTTGCAGCATAAAGAAGTTTCGGCTCGTACTGTGCACAAAGTAACGTCGTTTTCGAGCAGGAATATATATGGCAGAACGTGCATGCCGGCTGCTGCACGACCTCAGATGACCCAGAGTCCGCCATCAATTGTTAATGTGAGGCAGTTAATACCTTGTTGGCGTTGTGGAGGTGGTCATCGGGCCCATCTATACCGCTTCAAACACCATGCGTGCAATGGCTGCAGAACAATGGGACACCCCCAGCGAATGTGCAGGCGAACTGCAAACCCTGCAAACACTGCAAACCACCACGTTGCAGAGGAAGATTGATCCATGGTGGATCAGGCTGAACTAGAGACTTGAACCGAGGAGGCAGAAGTGTATAGGGTACACACCTTCACCACGAAATGTCCACCGATTATGTTAAAAGTTGAATTCCAGTATCCATGGAACTGGACATGGATGCGAGTCAGTCTATAATGAGCAAAAAGGCCTTCGACAGGCTGTGGTGCAACAAGGCACACAGGCCCAAGCTCAGCCCCATTCACACCAAGCTAAGAACTTACACCAAAGAGCTGATCCCTGTAATTGGCAGCGCAGCAGTAAAAGTCTCCTATGATGGAGCAGTGCATGAACTCCCACAATGGATTGTACCAGGGGATGGCCCCACACTGTTCGACAGAAGCTGGCTGGGGAAAATCCGCTGGAAGTGGGACGATATCCGAGTGCTTTCGTCCGTCGACGACGCCTCATGTGCCCAGGTTCTGAGCAGATTTCAATCGTTGTTCGAGCCAGGCATCGGAAATTTCTCGGGGGCAAAAGTGCAGATACACTTGGTTCCCGGTACATGACCCATCCACCACAAGGCACGGGCGGTACCGTATATGATGCGAGAGAAAGTGGAAATTGAACTGGACAGGCTGCAGCGAGAAGGCATCATCGCGCCAGTGGAATTCAACGAGTGGGCCAGTCCGATTGTCCCGGTACTCAAAGGTGACGGCACGGTCAGAATTTGTGGGGATGACAAAGTAACAATTAACCGTTTTTCGCTACAGGACCAGTACCCGCTACCCAAGGCAGACGACCTATTTGCAACCCTGGCTGGAGGAAAGACGTTCACCATGTTGGACCTGACCTCGGCCTACATGACGCAGGAGCTGGGGGAATCTTCGAAAGGCCTCACCTGCATCAACACGCACAAAGGTCTGTTCATCTATAACCGGTGCCCGTTCGGGATTCGTTCGGCTGCAGCAATTTTCCAACGGAACATGGAGAGTCTGCTAAAGTCAGTTCCTCACATCGTGGTTTTCCAGGACGACGTACTGGTCACAGATCGGGACATATCAAACACTTGGAGAATCTGGAACAGGTTCTAAGTCGGCTAGATCGCGTGGGACTCAGGTTGAAACGCTCGAAGTGTGTTTTCCTGGTGCCAGAGGTCGAGTTCTTGGGAAGAAGAATCGCGGCAGACGGCATCAGACCCACTGACGCCAAGATGGAAGCCATCAAGAACGCGCCGAGACCACAGAACGTGACGGAGCTGCGGTCGTTCCTGGGACTCCTCAACTATTTTGGTAATTTCCTACCCGGGTTAAGCATCTTGCTAGAACCCCTACATGTGCTACTGCGCAAGGGAGATAACTGGGTATGGGGGAAATCACAAGAGGCTGCCTTTGAGAAAGCCAGAAATCTGTTATGTTAAAACAAACTGCTTGTTCTGTATAACCCATGTAAACGATTAGTGCTAGGTTGCGATGTGTCGTCATATGGGGTCGGGTGTGTGTTCCAACAGGCTAATGAATTGGCGATTTTGCAACTGGTCGCCTATGCGTCCAGGAGTCTATCCAAGGCTGAAAGGGCCTACAGCATGATTGAAAAAGAAGCTCTAGCATGCGTTTATGTGGTGAAAAAAATGTATCAGTATTTGTTTGGTCTCAAGTTTGAGCTTGAAACTGACCATAAGCCACACATATCGCTATTCTCAGAGAGCAAAGGGATTAACACCAATGCCTTTGCCTGCATCCAAAGATAGGCGCTCATGCTGTTGGCATACAACTATGTAATCCGCCACAGACCGGGCACAGAGAACTGCGCTGATGCTCTCAGTCGGCTACCATTGCCCACCACCGGGGTGGAAATGGCACAGCCTGCAGACTTGCTCTTGGTGATGGATGCATTTGAAAACGAAAAGTTACCCGTTACGGCCTGCCAGATCAGGACCTGGACCAGCCAGGATCCTTTACTGTCCCTGGTAAAAAACTGTGTCCTCCATGGGAGCTGGTCCAGCGTTCCAGCGGAGATGCAGGAAAAGATTAAGCCATTCGACAGGCACAAAGACGAAATGTTCTTACAGGCGGACTGTCTTTTGTGGGGTAATCGCATGGTCCTGCCTAAGAAAGGCAGAGAAACATACATACGTGCCTTTTGCAGCACCTACCCAGGCATAGTAATGATGAAAGCCATAGCCAGATCCCATGTGTGGTGGCCTGGCATCGACTCAAATTCAGAGTCATGCGTGCGCCAGTGTAACACATGCTCTCAACTGAGCAATGTACCCAGAAAGGCACCGCTAAGTTTGTGGTCGTGGCCCTCCAAACCTTGGTCTAGGATCCACATTGACTATGCGGGCCCATTTCTAGGCAAAATGTTCTTGGTTGTTGTGGATGCTTATTCAAAATGGATTGAATAATGTCTGTAAGCACGTCCACCGCCACCATCGAAAGCTTACGAGCCATGTTTGCCACACACGACCTGCCTGATGTCCTTGTCAGCGACAATGAGCCGTGTTTCACCAGTGCTGAATTCAAGGAATTCATGACCCGCAATGGGATCAAGCACATCACATCTGCCCCATTCAAGCCCGCATCCAACGGCCAGGCAGAATGGGCAGTTCAAACCATCAAGCAAAGCTTGAAACGCGCATCGAAAGGCTCCCTGCAGACCCGACTGTCCCGAGTCCATTTGCTCACCGGAGTTCCCTCAACTGAGTTGCTCATGAACAGGGCGCTCAAAACAAGGCTCTCTCTTGTCCACCCTGATCGCCATGATCACGTCGAGGGCAGGCGGCATCAACAAAGCATGTACCATGATCGCGCAAACTTGTCACGCGATATTGAAGTCAATGACCCTGTGTTTGTACTCAACTATGGACATGGGCCCAAATGGCTTACTGGCACGGTCATAGCCAAAGAAGGCTGTTTCAGGTCAAATTGGTCAATGGACTAACATGCAGAAAGCATTTGGACCAAACCAAATTGCAGTTCACTAACAGCTACAAGCAACCCGAAGAGGATACCACCAACTTCGACCCTCCAACACACACACAAGCGGCAACCGACATCACGGTTGACCACAAAGCTGAACTCACCATTCCCAGCAGCCTGGCAAGACCAGCTGCCCAGCAGCCCAGTGAAGAACCAATTAACTCACCCACACCTGCATTTGTACCAAGACGATCGACAAGGGAGCGAAAAGCCCCAGATCGTCTCATCCTGTAAATAAGTGTACTATTGACTTTACGAGGGAGTGATGTTATGTATTCCATTGACTCTGGATCAGTTCCTATTGAGTGGAGGGTAGCCAATGTAACCCCACTTTTTAAAAAAGGAGGGAGAGAGAAAACAGCGAATTATAGACCGGTCAGCCTGACATCGGTAATGGGTAAAATGATGGAATCAATTATTAAGGATGCCATAGCAGCGCATTTGGAAAGAGGTGACATGATAGGTCCAAGTCAGCATGGATTTGTGAAAGGGAAATCATGCTTGACAAATCTTCTGGAATTTTTTGAGGATGTTTCCAGTAGAGTGGACAAGGGAGAACCAGTTGATGTGGTATATTTAGACTTTCAGAAGGCTTTCGATAAGGTCCCACACAAGAGATTAGTGTGCAAAGTTAAAGCACATGGGATTTGGGGGTAGTGTGCTGACGTGGATTGAGAACTAGTTGTCAGACAGGAAGCAAAGAGTAGGAGTAAATGGGGACTTTTCAGAATGGCAGGCAGTGACTAGTGGGGTACCGCAAGGTTCTGTGCTGGGGCCCCAGCTGTTTACACTGTAGATTAATGATTTAGACGAGGGGATTAAATGTAGTATCTCCAAATTTGCGGATGACACTAAGTTGGGTGGCAGTGTGAGCTGCGAGGAGGATGCTACGAGGCTGCAGAGTGACTTGGATAGGTTAGGTGAGTGGGCAAATGCATGGCAGATGAAGTATAATGTGGATAAATGTGAGGTTATCCACTTTGGTGGTAAGAACAGAGAGACAGACTATTATCTGAATGGTGACAGATTAGGAAAAGGGGAGGTGCAACGAGACCTGGGTGTCATGGTACATCAGTCATTGAAGGTTGGCATGCAGGTACAGCAGGCGGTTAAGAAAGCAAATGGCATGTTGGCCTTCATAGCGAGGGGATTTGAGTACAGGGGCAGGGAGGTGTTGCTACAGTTGTACAGGGCCTTGGTGAGGCCACACCTGGAGTATTGTGTACAGTTTTGGTCTCCTAACCTGAGGAAGGACATTCTTGCTATTGAGGGAGTGCAGCGAAGGTTCACCAGACTGATTCCCGGGATGGCGGGACTGACCTATGAAGAAAGACTGGATCAACTGGGCTTGTATTCACTGGAGTTCAGAAGAATGAGAGGGGACCTCATAGAAACGTTTAAAATTCTGATGGGTTTAGACAGGTTAGATGCAGGAAGAATGTTTCCAATGTTGGGGAAGTCCAGAACCAGGGGTCACAGTCTAAGGATAAGGGGTAAGCCATTTAGGACCGAGATGAGGAGAAACTTCTTCACCCAGAGAGTGGTGAACCTGTGGAATTCTCTACCACAGAAAGTTGTTGAGGCCAATTCACTAAATATATTCAAAAAGGAGTTAGATGAAGTCCTTACTACTAGGGGGATCAAGGGGTATGGCGAGAAAGCAGGAATGGGGTACTGAAGTTGCATGTTCAGCCATGAACTCATTGAATGGCGGTGCAGGTTAGAAGGGCTGAATGGCCTACTCCTGCACCTATTTTCTATGTTTCTATGTTTCTATGTAACCCTTGGCAACCTGTATCACACCACCACCAGAGGGCATACCTGTTGGAGTCCCAAGGGATCCCAGCATCCCTTGGGAGCATTGTTTCTAAGCAGGCCTCCCATGCTGTATCTGCACTCTGGAGTTTGAATAAAGGAGCTAAGGTCACACTTACTCATTGCATACAGTACTCAGTTTCATCCTTTATTATGAGCATAATAGGTAAGCACCTTTATAAAAAACCGATGAGGCTCCCGCTGCAATATTGTGGCCTATTCTGGGCACCACACTTTAGGAAGGATGTCAAGGTCTTGAGAGGGTACTGAGAAGATTTATGAGAATCATACCAGGTACAAAAGACCTCAGTTGCATGGAGAGACTAGAGAAACTGTGGTTGTTCTCCTTGGAGCAGTTAAGGTTAAGGGGAGATTCAATCGAGGTGTTCAAAATCATGAGGGGCTTGTTAGAATAAATAAGGAGAAACTGTTTCCAGTGGCAGAAGAATTGGTCACCAGAGGGCACAGATTTAAGGTGATTGACAAAAGAACCAGAGGCGACATGAGGAAAAAACATTTCCGAGGTGAGTTGTTCTCATGTAGAATGCACTGCCTGATAGGGCAGTGGAAGCAGATTCAACAGTGACTTCCAGAGCGAATTGGATGTATAGTTGAAGGACAAATTTTTGCAGCGCTATGGGGAAAAAGCAGTGGAGGGAGAGACTAATTGTATAACTTATGCAAAGAGATGGCACAGGCACAATGGGCCGAATGGCTTCCTTCTGTGCTGCATCATTCTATGATTCCCTATCCTCCACTTGTCAAATCCTCGCAATAGTGCACCAGAAGTCAGGAGCCCAGCCACAGAAATGCACTTTACTTTTCAAACAGGCGCTCAAAATCTGAAAACCTATGTCCCATAAGCTACATTTGTACAATGTAAAGGTAGACATTAGCAGATATAAATTTTTATACGAGAGTCGAACACTTACAAATGATTGGGTAGAAATTCAGCTTCTGTGTTCAGCAACCGCCAATTAATCCTCTGTTAATGTGACTGGGTAGAGACTCACGGGCTGGTAAGGCAGAAGGAGAATATCTACCCTAAAGTTTTGTATTTAGTGCAATATTCAGTCAGAGCTGTTGACTATTGTGTTCCTTTGGTATATTAGGTGCACAACATTGGAGTGCACACTCTAACACGGAGATCTGTCTCACTCTGCTGGCAACAGCAAAAGCTTGGCGCCATTGTATTGGAATGCCAATGGACAAATCTCGACATTGCCCAATCCTACTGCCTAACTCATGTGCCACCAACTCCAGTTAAGGAGACAGTGGCCCCAATAATCCACTAGGCTGCTCCCCTGCCCCGGGTCAGGGAGCGCTCCAATACTGCGGAAGTCCCAGGGAATTAGGGGGGGATGTCACGTGCTTTAACTATGGCTGACGGACGCCTGTGCCACTATGAGCGCATCGTAACTCCTCCCACCCACTGTCAGAAGGGAAGGCCCCAGCCAACCACTCACCAACCTCCAGCACCACTGGGCCCAATTGGAGGTTGTTATATATGTGGACTTGTATTTACTCTGTACAGTCACCAGAGGGCTCATCCCCTGGAGTCCCAAGGGATCCCATAATCCCTTGGGAGCACAGGTATTTAAGGAGGCTTTCACAGGTTGGAGAGGCACTGTGGAGATCTGCAATAAAAGACTAAGATCACACTTTACTTTGAGCTCACAGTGTTCAGTCTGACTCTTTCTCCATACACAACAACTGGTGACGAGATACAGATCGTGAACCCAAAGATGCAGAGAACAGTGGGCATCCTGGAGAAATTTTCGGAGGGAGATGATTGGGAAACTTTTGTGGAGCGACTTGACCAATACTTCGTGGCCAACGAGCTAGATGGAGAAGAGAGCGCTGCCAAACGAAGGGCGATCCTCCTCACCGTCTGTGGGGCACCAACGTATGGCCTCATGAAGAATCTGCTCACTCCAGCGAAATCCATGGCGAAATCGTACGACGATTTGTGCACACTGGTCCGGGAGCATTTGAACCCGAAGGAAAGCGTTCTGATGGCGAGGTACTGCTTCTACACCTACAAAAGGTCTGAAGGCCAGGAAGTGGCGAGTTATGTCGCCGAGCTAAGGCGCCTTGCAGGACATTGCGAATTTGAAGGATATTTGGAGCACATGCTCAGAGACTTTTTCGTACTTGGCATTGGCCACGAAACCATACTTCGCAAACTTTTGACTGTAGAGACCACAACCTGGAGTAAGGCCATAGCGATAGCCCAGGTGTTCATTGCACCAGTGACAATACGAAGCAAATCTCTCAGCACAAAAGTGCTGCTACAAGTACTGTGAACAAAGTGATGTTGTTTTCGAATCGTAACGTACAGGGTCGGTCACACATACCTGCAGCTGCATGTCCGCAGATGACTGAGAGTGACCATCAAGGGTGATGAATGCAAGGCCATTAACACCTTGTTGGCGCTGCGGGGGTGATCATCGTTTCTGTCATGTATGTAACCACAATGTAACACCACTGTATTACTGTATACACTCAACCTCGATGCACACCTTGACCACAAGGGGTGAACTTGTGGGAGACACTCCTTACCTGATCACACAGGTATAAAAAGGGAGGTCCCACACAGGGTCAGCGTCTTTGGAGACCTGTGAATAAAGAGTTAAGGTCACAGAGTGACCTTGTCCCCAGAATGTGCCTCGTGTGATTTCATACTGTAGAGCAAGGGCTTTAAATTGGCAACGAGAAATGGGAATTCACGACCCACGAGAATGGCCACCGGTAGCACAGAGGAATGGTACTGTGTTGGGGAAGACTGGGACGACTTTGTCGAGAGGCTTCAGCAATGCTTCATTACAAAAGAATGGCTGGGGGCTGGCCGACAAGCGAAGGGCTCATCTTTTGACCAGCTGCGGACCAAAGACTTACACGCTCATGAAGGACTTACTAGCACCCGAAAAGCCGGCGGACAAAACCTTTGAAGAACTTAGCAAATTGATCGGGGAGCACTTCAAACCGGCGAGTAGCATATATATGGCCCGACACAGATTCTACACCCACCGACGCTGTGAAGTTCAGAGCATACCGGACTTCATAGCGGACCTCCGGCGTTTGGCCAGCCTCTGTAAGTTCACAGACGCCTGCAGGGGGGAGATGCTAAGGGACTTCTTTATCGAGGGCATCAGTCATGCGGGAATTTTCCGCAAATTAATTGAGGCCAAGGATTTGACCTTGGAAGCGGCGGCGTTGATAGCTCAAACTTTCATGGGCGGGGGAGGAAGAGACGAAAATAATATACGCGCGCAATTCTGCCCCTAATACGGCAATGGATCAGGGAGTCAACATCATCAATGCAACTCAGAGCCCCGCAGGCAGGCAGGGGCAATCCGACACTCTCCAGGCAGCAATAGACACCAGAGTAGGACTTCAACAGAGACAATGGCAGGCTGACCGGACATTCACGCCATCACAAGGGACAATGCGGCCCGGGATGGCCACAATTGAGGAACAGTGGAGGACTTTTAAGGAGCTCTTTCATAGTGCGCAACAAAAATATATTCCAGTAAAAAAGGGCGGTAAGAGAAGGGATAACCAGCCGTGGATAACCAAGGAAATAAAGGAGAGTATCAAATTAAAGACCAATGCGTATAAGGTGGCCAAGGTTAGTGGGAAACTAGAAGATTGGGAAAATTTTAAACAACAGCAAAAAATGTCTAAAAAAGCAATAAAGAAAGGAAAGATAGATTACGAAGGTAAACTTGCGCAAAACATAAAAACAGATAGTAAAAGCTTTTACAGATATATAAAACGGAAAAGAGTGACTAAAGTAAATGTTGGTCCCTTAGAAGATGAGAAGGGGGATTTAATAATGGGAAATGTGGAAATGGCTGAGACCTTAAACAATTATTTTGCTTCGGTCTTCACAGTGGAAGACACAAAAACCATGCCAAAAATTGCTGGTCACAGGAATGTGGGAAGGGAGGATATTGAGACAATCACTATCACTAGGGGGGTAGTGCTGGACAGGCTAATGGGACTCAAGGTAGACAAGTCCCCTGGTCCTGATGAAGTGCATCCCAGGGTATTAAAAAAGATGGCGGAAGTTATAGCAGATGCATTCGTTATAATCTACCAAAATTCTCTGGACTCTGGGGAGGTACCAGCGGATTGGAAAGCAGCTAATGTAATGCCTCTGTTTAAAAAAGGGGGCAGACAAAAGGCAGGTAACTATAGGCCGGTTAGTTTAACACCTGTAGGGGGGAAAATGCTTGAAGCTATCATTAAGGAAGAAATAGCGGGACATCTAGATAGGAATAGTGCAATCAAGCAGACGCAACATGGATTCATGAAGGGGAAATCATGTTTAACTAATTTACTGGAATTCTTTGAGGATATAACGAGCACGGTGGATAGAGGTGTACCGATGGATGTGGTGTATTTAGATTTCCAAAAGGCATTCGATAAGGTGCCACACAAAAGGTTACTGCAGAAGATAAAGGTACGCGGAGTCAGAGGAAATGTATTAGCATGGATAGAGAATTGGCTGGTGAACAGAAAGCAGAGAGTCGGGATAAATGGGTCCTTTTCGGGATGGAAATCGGTGGTTAGTGGTGTGCCACAGGGATCGGTGCTGGGACCACAACTGTTTACAATATACATAGATGACCTGGAAGAGGGGACAGAGTGTAGTGTAACAAAATTTGCAGATGACACAAAGATTAGTGGGAAAGCGGGTTGTGTAGAGGACACAGAGAGGTTGCAAGCGAATGGGCTAATGTTTGGCAGATGGAATACAATGTCAGAAAGTGTGAGGTCATCCACCTTGGGGAAAAAAACAGTAAAAGGGAATATTATTTGAATGGGGAGAAATTACAACATGCTGAGGTGCAGAGGGACCTGGGGGTCCTTGTGCATGAATCCCAAAAAGTTAGTTTGCAGGTGCAGCAGGTAATCAGGAAGGCGAATGGAATGTTGGCCTTCATTGCGAGAGTGATGGAGTACAAAAGCAGGGAGGTCCTGCTGCAACTGTATAGGGTATTGGTGAGGCCGCACCTGGAGTACTGCGTGCAGTTTTGGTCACCTTACTTAAGGAAGGATATACTAGCTTTGGAGGGGGTACAGAGATGATTCACTAGGCTGATTCCGGAGATGAGGGGGTTACCTTATGATGATAGATTGAATAGACTGGGTCTTTACTCGTTGGAGTTCAGAAGGATGAGGGGTGATCTTATAGAAACATTTAAAATAATGAAAGGGATAGACAAGATAGAGGCAGAGAGGTTGTTTCCACTGGTCGGGGAGACTAGAACTAGGGGGCACAGCCTCAAAATATGGGGGAGCCAATTTAAAACCGAGTTGAGAAGGAATTTCTTCTCCCAGAGGGTTGTGAATCTGTGGAATTCTCTGCCCAAGGAAGCAGTTGAGGCGAGCTCATTGAATGTATTCAAGTCACAGATAGATAGATTTTTAACCAATAAGGGAATTAAGGGTTACAGGGAGTGGGCGGGTAAGTGGAGCTGAGTCCACGGCCAGATCAGCCATGATCTTGTTGAATGGCGGAGCAGGCTCGAGGGGCTAGATGGCCTACTCCTGTTCCTAATTCTTATGTTCTTATGTTATTATTGACACCCACCAATAGGGTACTTAAGAGCAGTCAAAGGGACAGTCAGCGCGGAATGCCTGGCCATAGTCCCTTTGTTCCCAACAATGGAAACTTTAACTCTGCTGGAGGTGTGGGGGAAAACACTCAGCTAGAGCTTGCAGATTTCAACAGTTTGTCTGCAGGAATTGCAATCTCAGTGGCCACTTAGCTCGAATGCGCAGGAAGTCTGCAACCAGACTAATATATGAGGCGGATGGACCAGAAGAGGGTTATTTGAGGCAGGATGACTTTTGGGGCGAATCGATGGACGCCGAGGTTCAGCGGGTCCATGTGGCGAACATTCACAGTTCATACACCAGAACGCCACCAATGATGATGAGGGTTTTATTAAACGGTATCCCAGTATGCATGGAGCTGGACACTGGGGCCAGCCAGTCACTCATGGGCGTTCAGCAATTTGAGAAGCAATGGCCACTTAAAGCCAGTAGACCCAAATTAGCATGCATTGAGACACAATTACAGACTTATACTAAAGAAATCATTCCGGTGCTAGGCAGTGTAATGTTGGCTGTCACACACAATGGGTTAGTGAATCGGCTGCCGCTCTGTTTTGTCCCGGGCAATGGTCCCGCACTGTTGGGGAGGAGCTGGTTAGTCGAGATGAACTGAAAATGGGGGGATGTTCACGCAATGTCTTCTGTGGAGCGAAGTTTGTGCTCACAAGTCCTACAACAATTCGATTCACTATTCCAACCTGGCGCCGGGACTTTCAAAGACACTAAAGTAGTGATACACATCACCCCGGACGCCAGGCCAGTGCACCACAAAGCCAGAGCGGTGCCGTATGTGATGCAGGAAAAGACCGAGAGCGAATTGGCCCGGCTGTTGAGAGAGAGCATCACCTTGCCTGTTGAATTCAGCGATTGGGCGAGCCCAATCGTTCCCGTCCTAAAAGCGGATGGCTTTGTCAGGATCTATGGCGACGACAAGGCCACCATCAATCGGGTGTCCCTACAAGATCAATACCTGCTCCCGAGAGCGGAGGATCTCTTCGCCACGCTGGCAGGCGGCAAGCCGTTCACCAAGTTGGACCTCACTTCAGCCTATATGACCCAGGAACTGGCCGACGAATCTAAACTACTGACCACCATCACCACGCACAAGGGACTGTTCGTTTATAACAGGTGCCCGTTTGGCATTCGATCAGCAGCCGCGCTTTTTCAACGAAACATGGAAAGCCTGCTTAAATCCATTCCTGGAACGATCGTATTCCAGGTCGACATTCTCATCACGGGTCGAGACACCGAAGAACACCTCCACAACCTGGAGGAGGTGCTACGCCGACTGGACCGGGTAGGCCTGCGACTGAAGTAGTCTAAATTTGTGTTCTTAGCTCCTGAGGTTGAGTTTCTGGGCAGGAGGGTTGCTGCAGATGGGATTCGGCCTACCGAATCCAAAACAGAGACGATTCGACGAGCACCCAGGCCCTGCAACACATCGGAGTTGCGTTCATTCCTGGGATTGTTGAACTGTTTCGGGAACTTTCTGCCGAACTTGAGCACGTTGTTGGAGCCGCTACACGCGCTCTGCGTAAGGGTTGCGATTGGTTTTGGGGGGACTGTCAGGAACGGGCTTTTGATCGGGCGCGTAACCTACTTTGTTCAAACAAGTTGTTGACCCTGTATGACCCCTGTAAAAAATTGGTTTGACGTGTGATGCATCGTCCTATGGGGTTGGGTGCGTGTTGTAGCAGGGCAATGCTGAGCGTCAAACTGTGGCTTATGCCTCCAGGTCGCTCTCTCAAGCAGAACGGGGATATGGCATCGTCGAGAAGGAAGCACTTGCATGTGTCTATAGTGTAAAAAAAAATGCATCAGTACCTCTTTGGTAGGAAGTTTGAATTAGAGACGGACCACAAGCCATTAACATCCTTCCCTCCCGCCGGCAGCAACTGTCATGGCGGCGGTCGCCCTGACGCAGACGCCGATCAAGACGGAGCAGATGGAGATGGAGGCCGAGCCCGCCGCTGTCGTGTGCGACGGGGCAAAGGCGAGCGCCGGCCCGGCCAGCCCCGGGCCGCCGGTGGAGGTCAAGCGGAAGGCGAGACTCGAAGAACCGCCAGCGGTGCTTCACCACTGCGGTGTGCCTGGCGCGGTCGCCTTTTTCGTGGCCCTGGAATTCCCCGCCGCAGAGAGTCGTTGCAGCGATTTTGTTAGATATATTCAAAAGGGAGTTATATGTGGCCCTTATGGCTAAAGGGATGAAGGGGTACGGACAGAAGGCAGGAATGGAGTACTGAAGTTGCATGATCAGCCATGATCTTATTGTATGGCGCTGCAGGTTCGAAGGGCCGAATGGCCTGCTCCTGCACCTATTTTCTATGTTTCTATGTTTCAGACAGCAAGGCTATCAATGCCAACACATCAGCTCGCATACAGCGATGGGGTCTCACGCTGGCTGCGTATGACTATTCCATCCGGCACCGGCCCGGCACTGAAAATTGGGCTGACGCGCTCAACAGGCTTACCACTGGCCACCACTGAGGGGGCAGCGGAACAAAGCGCGGAGATGTTCATGGCTGTCGATGCCTTTGACAGCGCAGGCTCCCCCATCACAGCCCGCCAGATCAAAACCTGGACAGAGATCCCCTCCTATCCCTGATTAAGAAATGTGGCCTGACTGGGGATTGGGCGCCCGCACACAGAGCATGCCCTGAGGAGGTCAGAGCATTCCACAGACGGATGGATGAGCTCTCCATCCAAGCCGATTGCCTACTATAGGGCAGCCGGGTAGTTATGCCGCAGAAGGGCAGGAAGGCATTCATCAGGGAACTCCACAGCGAGCACCCAGGCATCGTGCTGATGAAGGCCATTGCCCGGTCACACGTTTGGTGGCCTGGAATTGATTCAGACCTGGAACACTGTGTTCGCAGGTGCACGACGTGTGCCCAGCTGGGTAATGCCCCCAGGGAGGCCCCGCTCAGCCCGTGGCCCTGGCCCACCAGGCCATGGTCACGCATTCATGTTGACTACATGGGCCCGTTCATGGGTAAGATGTTCCTTATTGTGGTAGATGCGTACTCGAAATGGATCGAGTGCATTATTCTGAATTCATGCACGTCATCCACCACCGTGGAAAGCCTACTTGCGATCTTTGCAACCCATGGCTTGCCGGACATCCTGGTTAGTGATATTGGCCCATGTTTCACAAGCTACGAATTCCGAGAGTTTATGTCGGGTAATGGCATCAACCACGTCAGGACTGCGCCGTTCAAGCCGGCCTCCAATAGCCAGGCGGAATGTGCGGTCCAAATCATTAAGCAAGGTATGCTCAGGATTCAAGGACCCTCCCTACAATGCCACCTATCGTGTCTTCTGCTGACCTATAGATCCCGACCGCACTCGCTCATGGGGGTCCCGCCCGCAGAGCTACTAATGAAACGGACACTCAAAACTCGGTTGTCCCTCATTCACCCAGTCCTGATCGACATAGTTGAGGGCAAGCGCAAGTCACAAAACGAGTACCATGACCGTAATGCGAGGAGGAGATGTATAGAAATAAATTATCCTGTATTCGTCCTCAATCACGCCATGGGGCCCAAATGGCTTGAGGGCACTGTAATTGACAAAGAAGGGAATAGGATCATCGTGGTAAAACTCAACAATGGTCAGATATGCCGTAAGCATATGGACCAAGGAAAAAAAAAGGTTCAGCATCGACACGGAGGAACCTGAAGAAGACCATGAGATGGAGCTCACCACACCGCCAGTGAACGAGCAACAAGAGCAATCGGAAGAATGCACAGTCCCTGTGGTCAGCCCGGATAGGCCGGAATCACCACAGGTGACAGACACTCACGTCAGTGTCCAACAACCAGAGTCCCAACTGCGGCACTCCACGAGGGAGCGTAGACCACCTGAAAGACTAAACCTATGATCCCATAAGACTTTGGGGAGGGCGGGGGAGGTGATGTCATGTATGTAACCACAATGTAACACCACTGTATTACTGTATACACGCAACCTAGATGCACACCTTGACCACAAGGGATGAACTTATGGGAGACACTCCTTACCTGATCACACAGGTATAAAAAGGGAGGTCCCACGCATGGTCATCATCTTTGGAGTCCTGTGAATAAAGAGTTAAGGTCACAGAGTGACCTTGTCCCCAGAATGTGTCTCGTGTGATTTCATACTGTAGAGTAAGGACTTTACAGTTTCCATTCATGCCGATTCAAAGAGTACGTTTGCAAGGGCTGTGGAACAATGCAACACCTCCAACGAGTCTGCAGGCGAGCTGCTAAGCCTGTTAAACCTGCAAACCACCATGTTGCAGAGGACAGATCCATGGAGGATCACGATGAACCAGAGCCTCAGATAGAGGAGGCAGAGATACATGGGGTGCACACATTCACCATGAATTGTCCCCCAATAATGCTGAATGTTGAACTAAATGGACTCCCGGTGTCAATGGAGCTGGACATGGGCGCGAGCCAATCCATCATGGGCAAAAAGACTTTCGAAAGATTGTGGCCTCAAGGCCAGTCTTAACTCCAGTTCGCACAAAACTAAGAACTTACACGAAAGAACTGATTCCTGAACCGGCAGTGCTACCGTAAAGGTCTCCTACGATGGAGCAGTGCACAAGCTACCACTCTGGGTAGTACCGGGCGATGGTCCCACGCTGCTCGGCTGGAGCTGGCTGGGAAAGTTACGCTGGAACTGGGACAACGTCCGAGCGCTATCGCCCGCTGACGACACTTTGTGTGCCCAGGTCTTAAACAAATTTCCTTCGCTGTTCGAACCAGGCATCGGGAAACCCCAAGGAGCAAAAGTGCAGATCCACCTAATTGTGGGGACGCGACCCATCCATCACAAAGCGAGAGCAGTGCCGTACATAACGAGAGAAAGGGTAGAGATCGAGCTCGATCGGCTCCAATGAGAGGGCATAATTTCACCGATCGAGTTCAGCGAGTGGGCCAGTCCTATTCCTCAAGGGAGACGGCACCATCAGAATCTGTGGCAATTAAAAAGTAACTATCAATCGTTTCTCACTGCAGGACCAATACCCACTACCAAAGGCCGACGACCTCTTTGCAACGCTGGCAGGAGGAAAGACGTTCACGAAGCTGGATCTGACTTCAGCCTACATGACGCAGGAACTGGAGGAATCATCGAAGGCCCTCACCTGCATCAACACACACAAAGGTCCTTTTGTTTACAACAGATGCCCGTTTGGAATCCGATCAGCGGCGGCGATATTCCAGAGAAACATGGAAAGTTTACTGAAGTTGGTCCTGCACACCGTGGTCTTCCAGGACGACATCTTGGTCACAGGTCGGAACACAGTCGAGCACCTGCAGAACCTGGAGGAGGTTTTTAGTCAACTCAACTGCGTGGGGCTCAGGTTAAAATGCTCGAAGTGCGTTTTCCTTGCGCCTGAAGTGGTGTCCTTGGGAAGGAGGATTGCGGCGGACGGCATTAGGCCCACCAACACGAAGACGGAGGCAATCGAGAACGCACAGAGGCCACAGAACGTGACGGAGCTGCGGTCATTTCTGGGACTCTTGAACTACTTTGGTAACTTCTTTCAGGGTCTCAGTACCCTGCTAGAACCACTGCATGTCCTACTACGAAAAGGGGGCGAATGGGTTTGGGGCAAAAACCAAGAAAATGCCTTTGTAAAAGTGAGAAAATTGTTATGGTCAAACAAATTGCTTGTGTTGTATGATCCATGTTAGCGTTTGGTACTAGCATGTGATGTGTCGTCATATGGCGTCAGGTGTGTATTGCAACAAGCTAATGATTTCAGGAAACTGCAACTGGTTGCTTATGCATCCAGGAGTCTATCTAAGGTTGAGAGAGCCTACAGCATGATTGAAAAAAAAGCGTTAGCGTGTGTCTATGGGGTAAAGAAAATGCATCAATACCTGTTTGGGCTAAAATTCGAATTGGAAACTGACCATAAGCCACTTATATCCCTGTTTTCTGAGAGTAAAGGGATAAATACCAATGCATCGGCCCGCATCCAGAGATGGGCGCTCACATTGTCCGCATACATCTACGTCATCCGCCACAGGCCAGGTACAGAAAACTGCGCCGATGCACTCAGTAGGCTGCCATTGCCCACCACGGGGGTGGAAATGGCGCAGCCCGCAGATCTAGCCATGGTTATGGAAGCATTTGAGAGTGAGCAATCACCTGTCACTGCCCGGCAGATCAAAACCTGGACAAGCCAGGACCCCTTATTATCTCTAGTCAAAAGCTGTGTGCTTCACGGGAGCTGGTCCAGTGTCCCAGTGGAAATGCAGGAAGAGATAAAGCCGTTCCAGCAGCACAAAGATGAAATGTCTGTACAGGCAGACTGCCTTCTGTGGGACAATGGAGTCGTGGTCCCCAAGAAGGGCAGAGACACCTTCATCAATGACCTCCACAGTACCCACCCAGGCATCGTAATGATGAAAGCGATTGCCAGATCCCACGTGTGGTGGCTGGGTATCGATGCGGACTTAGAATCCTGCGTTCACAGATGTAATACATGCTCATAGTTAAGCAATGTACCCAGGGAGGCTCCTCTAAGTTTATGGTCTTGGCCCTCCAAATCGTGAACTAGGGTACACGTCAACTCTGCAGGCCCGTTCTTGGATAAAATGTTCCTTGTGGTTGTCGACGCGTACTCCACATGGATTGAATGTGAGATAATGTCGGCTAGCACGTCCGCTGCCACTACTGAAAACCTGCGGACCATGTTTGCCACACACGGCTTACCCGATGTCCTGGTGAGCGACAACGGGCCATGTTTTACCAGTGCTGAGTTCAAAGAATTCATGACCTGTAATGGGATCAAACATGTCACATGTGCCCCGTTTAAACCAGCATCCAATGGTCAGGCAGAGAGAGCAGTGCAAACCATCAAGCAAGGCTTGAAGAGGGTAACTGAAGGCTCACTGCAGACTCGCCTATCCCGAGTCCTGCTTAGCTACCGCACGAGACCCCACTCACTCACTGGGATCCCACCTGCTGAACTGCTCATGAAAAGAGCACTTAAGACAAGGCTCTCGTTAGTTCACCCTGATCTACATGAACAGGTAGAGAGCAGGCGGCTTCAACAAAGTGCATATCATGATAGCGCAAATGTGTCACACGAGATTGAAATCAATGATCCTGTATTTGTTTTAAATTATGGACACGGTCCCAAGAGGCTTCCCGGCACTGTCGTGGCCAAATAGGGAAGCAGTGTGTTTCGGGTCAAACTTTCAAATGGACTCATTCACCAGAAACACTTGGACCAAATCAAACTCAGTTTCACTGACTATCCTGAGCAACCCACCTTGGACCCTACCTTTTTAGATACCCCAACACACACACCAGTGGCAACCGGCACCATGGTTGACCACGAAGCAGAACCCATCATCTACAGCAGCCCAGCAGGGCCCAACACACCAGGCAGCCCAGCGAGGACCCAACAAATGATCCAACAGCACCAGCTTTCACACCGAGACGATCAACCAGGGCACGAAGGGCCCCAGATCGACTCACATTGTAAATAGTTACACTATTGACTTTGGGGGGTGGGGGGGTGCGGGGGTGGCGGAGTGTTGTTATATATGTGGACTTGTATTTACTCTGTACAGCCACCAGAGAGCTCATCCCCTGCAGTCCCAAGACTAAGGTGACACTTTACTTTGAGCTCACAGGGTTCAGTCTGACTCTTTCTCCATACACAACAGAGGTCTAGCTTTGATAGCAGTCCCAGAGAAGAATGGATAGAACAGTAGATAAACACATGAACTTCAAAAGACCAAACAAGGGCACTTTCAGCAGACAGATTTAAGATGCCGTTTGCTTCAAGTGGTTTAATTTTCTCCTGAAAATTTCTGTTGAAAACAATCAATTGGATGAAACTGCATTTTAGCTTATCAGTAAAAGTTCTGGGAATAGGGGCGAACCATCTGGTTCAGCATTAATACCTGGCTCGTAGCACTGGATCCACTCCTACAGTTGGTTCATCCAATAATAGGAGCTGTGGCTCCTGGAGTAGAGCAATTCCCAGGGACACGCGTCGTTTCTGCCCACCACTGAGGAAAAAAATCACAACCTCACGGATCAGTCATCCAATTTATTATCTATTTAGGCAATTTCTGATAGAACTGATCGGAGATAAATGCCAAGATAACTGGGCTCTTGCAACACTACAGGCTGCTAGTGGACAGGCTGAGGGGTGACCTAATTGAGGTCTTTAAAATTCTGACAGGATTTGATAGGTTTTTTTATTTGTTCCTGGGATATGGATGTCACCAGTAAGGCCAGCATTTATTGCCCATCCCTTGAGAAGGTGGTGAAGACAACTGAGAGGCTTGCTAGGGCATTTCAGAGGGCAGTTAAGAGTCAACCACATTGCTGTGGGTCTGGAGTCACCTGTAGGGCAGACTGGATAAGGATGGCAGGTGTCCTTCCCTAAAGGACATTAGTGAACCAGATGGGTTTTTACGACAATCCAGTAGTTTCATGGTCACCATTACTGATACTAGCTTTTTATTACAGATTTATTCAATTAAGTTAATTTAAATTCCCCAGCTCCAATGTGGGATCATGAACACACATCCCTGGATCATTAGTCCAGGCCTCTGGATTACTGGTCCCGTAACATAATCACTATGCTGCCGTAACCCCGTGTGGACACAGAGAGAATGTTTTCACTTGTGGGGAAGAGCAAAACTAGAGGCCATCAATGCAAGATAGTCACCAAGAAATCAACTAGGGAATTCAGAAGGAACTTCTTTACCCAGAGAGTGTAGAACTTTAATTTCTGTATTTTAGGTCTCAGAAAGTGTTTGAGTTGACGATTGCTCAGATATAAATTTGCATATTTTGAAATTTGAATTAATTTTTTTGCTGATCAACTCCAGAACTTTCTTTTCAGTGCAAGACTGCCCACTTTATCATCATTACAGTTTCCTTCCCTTCCACCCATGGCTGTGATGATAGACAGATTTCCTGCACCCAACAATATTGGTCCAAAACTGGGTGCTCTGAGGTGTGAGGGGTCAGTTTGGGGTTTACTGTCCATCCATTCTCCTCCACCCTAATGTTCCACCTTCAATGCCTCCACGCTATAGAATGTCTGAGTTAGGGAAGACCAACTGCTCATGCCCACCTTACCCTCCTGCCACGCAGCTGTCCCTCTCCCATCCAGGTCTCCCACCAACCTCCAACTCCCCTCACCCAGTATCCCCTCTCTACTCCCAACATCAACCTCCCCTCCCCGTCCACTGCCCACCTCCCACTGTCCACCTAATTACCCACCTCCCCCTCCCACCTTCCCCTTCCATGCCCAGCTCCCCCTCTCGCCTCCCCGCAATTCCCCCACACCTTTCCCTGCCCCCGCCCACCGCCCTTTACCTCCCCCCTCCCACCTCCCTCCTCTTCCCTCACTCTCACTGCACTATGGCCCAAGTGTAATTGAAAAGTTTTTCTTTAAGTTACTTCTCCTGTCTTCCATTTTGATGTTCAGTCAGGACAATAACTTCACTCCCAAGGACATTATTTAAAAGTCATTACATATTTAGATGAAACTTCGCATAACCCACAATTTGCACAAAACCGTGTTAAAACTATAAATATATGGGATGAGATGAAAGGGCAATGTAGGAACAAAGTCACGCACTGGGGCTGGAGACATAAATGGAACAATCCTTCCTACAAAGTTTATGTCCCTTTAATTCATATATGTTTATCATCAAAAAATTATTTTGTATACCTGAGGTGCTTTACAAGTTTATTCTCGTCAGGAAGATCAAGAAAGTCAACCAGGAAGGAGAGACGAGCTTCGATGTCTTTGCTGATCAGCCCATGTATTCGCCCAAAGAACCAAAAGGTGTCGTTAATGCTAAATTCATTGTACAATGCTAATTCCTGTTTGTGATAAATCCAAAGGAGTATTTATTAATATAATATAAGAGCAATATATAGGAAATAAACTTCAACCCAGTTTTATAGAATCACAGAATCGTACAGCACAGAAGGAGGCCATTCGGCCCATCGAGTCTGTGCCGGCTCTTTCGAAGAGCAATCCAGTTAGTGCCGCTCCCCCGCTCTTTCCCCATATCCTGCAATTTATTTCTCCTTCAAGTATTTATTCAATTCCCTTTTGAAGGCTACTATTGAATCTCCTTCCACCACTCTATCAGGCAGTGCATTCCAAATCCTGACCACTCGTTGCGTAAAAAGGTTTTCTTCATATCGCCTCTGGTTCTTTTGCCAATCACTTTAAATCTGTGCCCTCTGGTTATCGACCCTTCAGCCATTGGAAACCGTTTCTCTTTATTTACTCTCTCTAAACCCTTCATGATTCTAAACACCTCTATCAAATCTCATCTCTGCTCTAAGGAGAACAACCCCAGCTTCTCCAGTCTATCCATGTAACTATAATCCCGCATCCCTGGAGCCAATCTAGTAAATTTCTGTACCCTCTCCAAAACCTTTACGTTCTTCGTAAAGTGTGATGCCCAGAATTGGACACAACACTCCAGCTGGGGACAAACTAGTGTTTTATATATGTTTAGCATAACTCTTCCTGGCTTTTGTACTCTCTGGCTCTATATATAAAGCCCAGGATCCCATATGCTTTATTAACTGCTTTGTTAACCTGTCCTATCACCTTCAGATTTATGCACAAGCACCCCCAGGTCTCTCTCTTCTTGCACCCCCTTTAAAATTGTACCATTTAGCATGTAATGTATCTCCGCATTCTTCCTACCAAAACATATCACCTGCTTGTATCTTTACCGACCGAAAAGCATCATGTTTCATGAGTACTTTCCATATCAGAGTACACAATCATTGGCTGTCTGATCCATTGAACACAATAACCTTTTCAAAGCCTAAAATGACATGAAGACTTGTACCTGCGGCATGTATCCGACCATCCTCCCAGGCACCTCATGACCCGGGAATGCTGGAGGTTTCCCCAGGACAGTAATCTGACCCTTTGAGATGCGTAATCTTCCTAAAATACACCGGAGAAATGTGGTTTTTCCACAGCCACTTGGACCAAGCAGTCCATATCTGCGTGAAACAGGAGATTTATCATCGCGGCCGTCAGTGCACACACTTCTTGCACACCACACATATTATAGATTAGAACAGTGCCAAAGGAGGCCATTCAGCCCAACGAGCCGGTGCCAGTGATATACATCATATCGATCATCATGACCTATGATGCAACATATATGTTTTTGACTCTCTCTGTAGTAAGAAGTTCACCTAAAACATCATCTACATACCACACTTTATCTCTGCTTATTAACATAGGAAATAATCCAAGTCTGAAAAAATATTACATGGTGATGAGGAGGGGTAGAAAGTTCATCTCATTTTGGCCATTTTTTGGGTGTGAAATGAAAGGAAAAACTTATCGAAAGTGGGCTGGGATCTCCTGTGCCTGATCTGCACCTGAAATTTGGTGACTGCCATTTTGGATCGGGCGAGTCTGAGTGACACAGGTGCCCACGTGAAACAGCCATTATGCAAAGGGACTAACAGCCGTTTCAGGCATGGACCCAGAAAGTTCAGCCTTCACGTACTTCCGGCATGGAATGCCCCCAATATTAGATGCTTAGGTGCCTGAGTTATGCATGTAACATAGGGGCAGCATCAACTAATTTTGAGGCTGGAACTTCTCGGTAAATTAACTGAAAGCAGTTTCTTAATAAATTATATTAAGGATAATACAACTATTAACCCTTCAGATATAACCTAGCAGTTCACTTACATCTGCCCCTGTGGTAGGGTGAAGTTAAGGTTATCAAGTATATTCAACTTTCCATAGGACATACAGGCTCCTCTACATTCAACAGCAGACTGGCTGAAGTCATTAGTTGCAGCAGGAGACATTGGCAGGGTGTATTTATATCATCAAAACAGCTGAAATAAACAAAGAAACTGAAGTATTAATTACAGCAGAACTAAAAACGAATTAAAGCATTCGGTAAAATAATCTCTTTCTCAGCAAACATAAAAATATGTTTTCAACGTAGAGGAAAGAAAGAAGACTTGCATTTATTTTCATGACCTCAGAACACTTTACAGCCAATGAAGTACTTTTCTGAAGTGTAGTCACTGTTGTAATGTGGGAAACGCGGCAGCCAATCTGTGCACAGCAAACTCCCACAAATATCAATATGTTAATGACCAGATAATCAGTTTTAGTGATGTTGATTGAGGGATAAATATTGACCAGGACACCAGGGCAAACTCCCCTGCTCTTCTTCGAATAGTGCCATGGGATCTTTTACATCCACCTGAGAGAGCAGACAGTTTAATGTCTCATCCAAAAGACAGCACCTCTGACAGTGCAGAACTCCCTCAGCACTGCACAGCAGTGTCAGCCTAGGTTTGTGTGCTCAAGTCTCTGGGGTGGGGCTTGAACCAACAATCTTTTGACTCAGAAGCAAGAGTGCTACCCACTGAGCCACAGCTGACACTGAATCAAACCTGCATTTTAAAGCTCCTCTTGTTAGCAATCGATTGTCTCATCACCCACCCTCATTGTACACTGAGATATGCAAAATAAATTTAAAGACGCAGTAATAATAACCTGGAGTTGTTCCAATAGTTAGGGCAACTTAATTCCTTAACTTTCAACTCTTTCATTGAGTCAACTATCAATTGTAGTTATGCAAAAGCTGTAAGTGGAATTAATATGTCCTTACTATACAGTATAAATGCACACGAGGCCCATACGTGAGAAAAGATCACTCTGTGACCAGTTACCTTTATTACCAAGACCTCAAGAGGCAGACAGTGGGTGGAGCTTCCCTTTTTCTACCGGAAAGTCCAGGTTAGGAGTGTCTCCCAAAGTTCGCCCCCTGTGGTCAGTGTTCTCAAGGTATACAACATAGGTCAGCTTATACATGGGTACAATGACAGTTGAATACATGACATCACCTCCCCCCCAAAGTCTTATTGGGATCACAGGTTAAGTCTCTCTGGTGGTTTACGCTCCCTTGTAGAGCGCCTGAGTTGGGGCTCCGGTTGTTGGGCACTGGCCTGAGTGTCTGCTGTTTGCGGTGCCTCAGGCCTGTCAGGACTGCCCACAGTGACTGGGCTCTCCTCCACTTGGTTCCGGTGTTCGGTCACCTGTGGTGAAGTGAACTCTACGTCGTGTTCTTCCTCTGCTTCTTCTATGGGGTTGCTGAACCTCCTTTTTATTTGATCCACGTGTTTGCGGCAGATTTGTCCATTGGTAAGTTTAACTACCACAACCCTATCCCCCTCTTTGGCAATTACAGTGCCTGCAAGCCATTTGGGCCCTGCAGCGTAATTAAGGACAAAAACAGGATCATTGACATCAATACATCGCGCCCTCGCATTCCTGTCATGATAGTCACATTGTGACTGACGCCTGCTCTCAACAATTTCTTTCATAGTAGGGTTTATAAGGGATAACCTGGTTTTGAGCGTCCTTTTCATGAGCAGCTCTGCGGGTGGAACCCCTGTGAGCGAGTGTGGTCGGGATCTATTGGCCAACAGGAGGCGTGATAAGCGGCTTTGTAGGGAACCCCCTTGGATTCTGAGCATCCCCTGTTTGATTATCTGCACTGCTCGTTCTGCCTGGCCGTTTGAGGCCGGCTTGAACGGTGCCGTTCTGGCATGGTTGATTCCATTGCCTGCCATGAAGTCCTGGAATTCAGTGCTTGTGAAGCACGGGCCATTGTCACTGACCAAGACATCCGGTCGACCATGGGTGGTGAACATTGCCCGTAGACTTTCTACCGTGGCAGAGGATGTGCTTGAATTTAAAATGGCACACTCAATCCATTTGGAGTAGGCGTCTACTACAACCAAAAACATTTTTCCCATGAAAGGACCTGCGTAGTCCACATGGATGCGTGACCATGGCTTGGTGAGCCAGGACCAGGGGCTAAGGGGGGCTTCCCTGGGCGCATTGCCCAGCTGGGCACACGTGTTGCACCTGCGAACACAAAGTTCCAGGTCTGCATCTATCCCTGGCCACCAAACATGTGACCTGGCAATTGCCTTCATCATGACAATGGAGCATGACTACTCGGTTTCCCCACAGTAGGCAATTGACCTGAATCAAAAGTTCATCCTTGCGCCTATGAAAAGGTTTAAACTCCTCAGGGCATGCCCCGTACGTGGCTGCCCAGTCCCCATTCAGGACACATTTCTTAACTAAGGACAATAGCGGGTCTTTATTTGTCCAGACTTTAATCTAATGGGCTATCACAGGTGAGCCTTCGCTTTCGAAAGCTTCAACAGCCATGACCATCTCAGCAGCATGCTCGGTTGTCCCCTCGGTGGTGGCTAGTGGGAGCCTGCTGAGTGCATCGGAGCAGTTTTCAGTGCCCGGTCTGTGCCGAATTGTATAATCATAGGCGACTAACGTAACTGGTGCATTTTCTTTACAGCATATATACATGCTAGCGCTTCCTTTTTTACCATCCTGTAGCCCCTTTCTGCCCGGGACAGACTTCTGGAGGCATAAGCTACCGGCTATAACTGACCATTGGCATTCACATGCTGCAACACACACCCGACCCTATAGGACGACGCATCACACGTTAAAACTAGTTTCTTACATGGGTCATATAACATTAACAGTTTGTTGGAGCATAACAAATTGCGTGCTCTATCAAAAGCCCTTTCCTGGCTGTCCCCCCAGACCCAATCATGACCTTTGCGTAGAAGCACGTGTAGCGGCTCTAACAACGTGCTCAATTTGGGAAGAAATTTGCCAAAATAGTTCCAGGAACGAACGCAGCTCCGTCGTGTTACGGGGTCTGGGTGCTCTCTGGATCGCTTCCATTTTGGACGCAGTAGGTCTGATCCCATCTGCTGCTACCCACATCCCCAGGAATTGTACCTCTGGAGCTAAGACACACTTCGTCTTTTTCAGTCGCAGCCCTACCCGGTCCAGTCTGCATAGCACCTCCTCCAGGTTGTGGAGGTGTTCTTCAGTATCACGACCTGTGATGAGGATGTCGACTTGAAAAACCACCGTCCTTGGAATCGATTGAGGAGGCTTTCCATATTTCGTTGGAAGATCGCGGCGGCCGAACGAATTCCGAACAGACATCTGTTGTACTCAAACAACCACTTGTGTGTCGTGATGGTGGTCAGCTTTTTTGACTCACTCGCCTACTCCTGGGTCATGTAAGCTGAGGTCAGGTCCAATTTTGAAAAAAGTTTGCCACCGGATAGCGTCGCAAAGAGGTCCTCCACTCTCGGTAGCGGGTACTGGTCTTGGAGTGATACCCGATTGATGGTGGCCTTGTAATCGCCACATATCCTGACCGACCCATTCGCCTTAAGCACCGGCATGATCGGGCTCGCCCAGTCACTGAATTCAACTGGCGAGATGATGCCTTCCCTCAGCAGGCGGTCCAATTCGCATTCTATCTTTTCCCGCATCACGTACGGCACCGCTCTGGCCTTGTGGTGTATTGGTCTGGCGTCTATGTGAATCACTACCTTGGTCCTCATGAAAGTGCCGATGCCGGGTTGAAATAATGAGTCAAACTTGTCCAGGATCTGAGAGCATGATACTCGCTCCACAGAAGAAATTGCATTGACATCGCCCCATTTCCAGTTCATGACAGCAAGCCCACTCCTCCCCAGTAGTGCGGGATCGTCCCCGGGGACAATCTAGAGTGGCAACCTGTTCTCTGAATCTTTGTGGGTCACGACTACCATGGCACTGCCTAGCACCGGAATGATCTCCTCTGTATATGTCCGTAGCTGTGCGTCAATCGGCAATAATTTTGGCCTCTTGGCCTTGGACACCCACAACCTTTCGAACTGTTTGATACTCATCAGGGACTGGCTGGCCCCGTGTCTAGCTCCATTAATACTGGGATGCCATTGAGGAGCACTTTCATCATTATCGGTGGCGTCCTGGTGTATGAACTGTATATGTGCTCCACATGAACTCGCTGAACTTCAGCTTCCAGCGATTTCCCCCAGTATTCATTTGGCCTTGTAGGGCTTACATCGGGCCCGTCCTCCTCGTACATCAACCTGGTTCAATCTACTGTAACCTTTTGTTCTGGAGTGAAAGTCAGTTCCTCCTTTCTATCTCAACCACACATTAGGCACAATTTTCTCACAGTTTTTAATATCAAAAATCAGAATGCTGCAGATGCTGAGAATCAGAAAACAAAAACAGGAAAAGTTGGAAATACTCAGCGGGTCAGTCAGCATCTGTGGAGAAGCAGTTGTCAGTCCATCAAAGATTCAGGTCGAAGACACTTCGTGCACAGTCTGGTAACCAAAGCACTGTGTTATTCTCAGCTTGGCTGTGAGCCAGAAGGTCTTGGCTTCAAACGCCAGTTTAGGATTTGAACATGTAATCTAAGCCGACACCTTTGTGCAGTAATGTCAGAAATGTCAATATGGAGTCTTGGTTTAAGACTGAAGGAGATGTTAATCCAAGGCCCCATCTGCCTGCACAGGTAGATGCAAAGAATCCCTGCACTATTCTCAGGAGAGCTAGGGAGTTCTGGTGCTTTGGGCATTATTTATCCCTCAAAACAAATATCACTGAAACAGCTGTCTGTGAGACTTTGGCTGCCGTGTTTCTCGATGTTACAACAGTGACTACGTTGCAGAAGTAATTAAGTGGCTGTGAAGGATGTGAAAGGTGGTATATAAATGCAAGTTTTTTGTTTCTTTCAATTGGAGAATGAGAGGTGATCTCATTGAAACATATTAAATTATTAGAGGGCCTGAAAGACTAGATGCAGAGAGGCTGCTTCCCCTAGCTGGAGAGTATAGAACTAGGGGGAATAGTTTCAGGATAAGGGGTCGGCCATTTAGGACTGAGAGGAGGAGAAATTTCTGCACTCAGAGGGTTGTGAATCTTTGGAATTCTCTACCCCAGAGAGCTGCGGATGCTTAGTCGTTGAGTATATTCAAGACTGAGATCGATAGATTTTTGGTCTCTAGGGGATTCAAGGGATATAGGGATAGGGTAGGAAGATGGAGTTGAGGTTGAGGGGCAGTATGGCCTACTCCTGCTCCTATTTCTTAAGTCCTTGTGTTCTTAATTGAGAATCAATGCATTTACTGTCAAAAAACCATTATCACCACTCCACAGAAAAATAATCCAGCCTATTCCTCGGACAGCTAATTCTCGCCACAGTGGGAAGTGATGGAAGAGTCTGCAAGCCTGCTTGATACTACTATACCTGTATTGAATGATCTATTTGCTGCACAGTGCCACCACATGACTTTACTGGGCATTACATGTGCAGCACTCACATTTTCCGCAACTGATACGATTCATGTTCATTTAAATTTTTTGTTTTGCACCAGTCACATCTCTTTTTCTCTCTCTTCTGCCTGTACTTCATGCAGTTCTACAGAACTATCAGAAGCTGCAAAACAATCAACACGATAGGGACAGAATTCTTGAGTGATGTGGAGGGATGAAACCATTGCCAATGCTTTATATCTCCAGCTAAAGGGGTCTCCTCCTCTTGCACGCTCTGGGACTCCTATCACAGCCCAACCTCCTCCCTGGCATCACTCGTGTGCTCAATATGGGCATCATCTTGTAGCTGTAAACATCGATGGCTGCTGGAGAACCATCAACTTAAAAAAAACGCTCTTTGGTCTGCCCGAAACTTGCTGGTCTTCCAGCGCAAGGAGCCCTGTAAAGGGGCTGTGCACCCAGAGATAAAATGAACAGGATACTGTTTAGGACCCTCCCGTCATTGTACACCGAGGGGGTGGAACTAGTGTAAAACCCTTTGGGCTGTATATAATATAAATGTACATGTACCTGCACTGTTAATGGAATGAAGCACCCTAGAGTGCCACGTACTGTAGTTAATCTGTATTGCACTATGTAAATTGTGACATTTGGACTGTACTGTAATATATCTTAATACATTTTATGTAAGCTGCTTCCTATATCCAGGCATATTTTATAACTGATTTTATAACTCTACCATAAAGCTTCTGAAACTGATATTGCTGATAGATACCCACTGGCTCGCACAAACTCTCCTGAAGAATTAGAATCAATTCAGATTCGCGAGTCACTGGGACAAAATGCCGAAAAGCATCTTGACAAAATGACATAAATATCTGCCCAGCTATTGTTTGTTCAAACCCAAAATTAGAAATTCAGACCGTGGGTCAAAAACCGAGCATGCCCAGAATGACGTATAGTGTCCTTCATTTAATAAATAGATGACTTACTAACCCATTTCAATATTATATCTTCCAACTCTGTCCTCTGTTTCGGCCTCAGGGTGACCTGAGTGACCAGGGTGACTCAGCCTATGAAAGTATCAGCTTCTCTTGTTTTAAATGTTTTGCTTTATTCATTAACATTAGTGATTGGGGAAATAATACACATCAGACTCCCTGAATGATTCTCAGAATACTCTTTTTCAGGGAGGCAACATTTCATTTGGGATTCCTGGTCACAGCTGCAGCGAAAGCTCCCTGTAGAATCCCACAGTACCACCACTCTCCTGTGCGTCTAGGCTACCCGTCTCTCAACCTTTGGGTAGTCCCTTGCTTCACAACATGGCACTGTTGCTCAGGCCTACCCCCGTCTCCACCCCGTCTACTGCCATCATCCAGCTCCAAAACTTTGGGCCCTGTACTTGGTGGAAGCCAAGGCCTGCCCAAGTGCTGCCCAAACGACAGCCGATGGCCACCGAGACACCGGGCGGTACTTTGCCAGGAAGATCCCTCGAAAAGAGATGGCAGTACTGCCCGGCAGCCAAATAACGGCTTACACCATCAATCTGGGGGGCAGCGGGCGGGAGCTCTCAATCTCGGTGGCAAATGTGTTCCTCGCCAAAGTTCCACCGAGGATTGAGTCGGGCCCAGGGAGGGGGGGGAAACTGAAAAATAAAAATATTCACAATAAAACACCATAACACCTTCAGGGGACCCCACACAGGTAAAACCCTGAAAGAAATAAAATTAAAAAATGTTCACTAAACTTTTTTTTGCAGGTCTTCTTACTTACCATTGGGGTTAGACCTGCCTCCACACAGTAGTCCTTCCCTCTGCCGACGCCGACTCCCGCCCACAACAAAATGCCAGCTCGGCGGGCAGGAGGTCACTTACGCGACTTGGCCGTCAGCAGCCGTCAGCGGCCGGTTCCCGGCGGTACTCCCCTCCCACCGGATGCAGACTTGGAGGAATCTGTCACCGAGGGGAGAGCAGCTAAAAAACTCAGCGGCAGCCGGCGGCAGTGGGTGCTAAGGCTACCAATTTCGGGCCCTTTGTATCTATTATATCTATTGGACAGCTGCAGTAACTCAGAGGTTTGCTGCATCGGTGAGTCCCGTCTCCCCCTGTGGGTCATCACCCATTTCCCTCCTTCTGCACTATGCCTGTGTCCTGCACTCTCCAGCACTGCACTTTGGTGCTGATGTTGCAGTCAATTATTTCTCGAGCACAGAAATCCACTGCTCTGAACACTGCCGTTTCTGCAACAACAACTTGCATTTATATCGCGCCTTTAACGCAGTAAAATGTCCCGAGGTGCTTTACAGAAGCATTATCAAACAAAATCTGACTGAGCCACATAAGGAGATATTAAGGCAGATGACCAAAAGCTTGGTCAAAGAGGTCGGTTTCAAGGAGCGTCTTAAAGGAGAGAGAGGTAGAGAAGTGGCGAGGTTTAGGGAGGGATCTTCAGAATCAGGGCCCAGGCAGGGGAAGGCACGGCCACCAATGGTGGAGCGATTAAAATCGGGGATGCACAAGAGGCCAGAATTGGAAGAGTGCAGAGAGCTTGGAAGGTTATAGGGCTGGAGGAGGGTACAGAGATAGGGAGGGGTGAGGCCATGGAGGGATTTGAAAACAAGGATGGTGTTGTATATGGAGAAAGAGTCAGACTGAACACTGTGAGCTCAAAGTAAAGTGTCACCTTAGTCTTTTATTGCAGGTCTCCAGAGTGCCTCTCCAAACTGTGAAGCCTCCTTAAATACCTGTGCTCCCAAGTGATTATGGGTATTAGCCCTCTGGTGAGCCCTTTACAGAGTAAATACAAGTCCACATATATAACAACACTCCCCCCCCAAAGTCAATAGTGTAACTATTTATAATGTGAGTCGATCTGGGGTCCTCCTTGCCCTGGTTGATCGTCTTGGTGTGAAAGCTGGTGTTGTTGAATCATTTGTTGGGCCCTTGCTGGGCTGCTGTGCAGCTGGTCTTGCTGGGCTGCCTGGTGTGATGGGTCCTGCAGGGCTGTTGTGGATGATGGGTTCTGCTTCGTGGTCAACCGTGGTGCCGGTTGCCACTGGTGTGTATGTTGGGGGATCAAAGAAGGTAGGGTCCAAGGTGGGTTACTCAGGATAGTCCATGAATCTGAGTTTGATTTGGTCCAAGTGTTTCTGGTGAATGAGTCCATTTGAAAGTTTGACCCGAAACACCCTGCTCCCCTCTTTGGCCACGGCAGTGCCGGGAAGCCACTTGGGACCTTGTCCATAATTTAAAACAAATACAGGGGCATTAATTTCAATCTCGCATGACACATTTGCACTATCATGGTATGCACTTTGTTGAAGCCGCCTGCTCTCTACCTGTTCATGTAGTTCAGGGTGAACTAACGAGAGCCTTGTCTTAAGTGCTCTTTTTATGAGCAGTTCAGCAGGTGGGATCCCAGTGAGTGAGTGGGTCTCGTGCGGTAGCTAAGCAGGACTCTGCAGTGAGCCTTCAGTTACCCTCTTCAAGCCTTGCTTGATGGTTTGCAGTGCTCTCTCTGCCTGACCATTGGACGCTGGTTTAAACAGGGCAGATGTGACATGTTTGATCCCGTTATGGGTCATGAATTCTTTGAACTCAGCACTGGTAAAACATGGCCCATTGTCGCTCACCAGGACATCGGGTAAGCCATGAATGGCAAACATGGCCCGCAGGCTTTCAGTAATGGCAGCAGACGTGCTAGCCAACATTATCTCACATTCAATCCACTTGGAGTACGCATTTACAACCTCAAGGAACATTTTACCAAGAATGGGCCTGCATAGTTGACGTGTACCCTAGACCATGGATTGGAGAGCCAAGACCATAAACTTAGAGGCGCCTCCCTGGGTACATTGCTTAACTGTGAGCATGTATTACATCTGTGAACACAGGACTCTAAGTCCGCATCAATACTGGGCCACCACACGTGGGATCTGGCTATCGCTTTCATCATCACGATGCCTGGGTGGGTACTGTGAAGGTCATTGATGAAGGTGTCTCTGCCCTTCTTGGGGACCACAACTCAATTGCCCCACAGAAGGCAGTCTGTTTGTATAGACATTTCATCTTTGCGCCGCTGGAATGGCTTTATCTCTTCCTTCATTTCCACTGGGACACTGGACCAGCTCCCGTGAAGCACACAGCTTTTGACTAGAGATAATAAGGGGTCCTGGCTTGATAAGGTTTTGATCTGCCGGGCAGTGACAGGTGATTGCTCACTCTCAAATGGTTCAATAACCATGGCTAGATCTGCGGGCTGTGCCATTTCTACCTCCGTGATGGGCAATGGCAGCCTACTGAGAGCATCGGTGTAGTTTTCTGTGCCTGGCCTGTGGCGGATGGCGTAGTTGTATGCGGACAATGTGAGCACCCATCTCTGGATGTGGGCCTCGCATTGTTAATCATCCCTTTACTCTCGGAAAACAGGGATATAAGTGGCTTATGGTCAGTTTCCAATTCGAATTTTAGCCCAAACAGGTATTGATGCATTTTCTTTACCCCATACACACGCTAACGCTTCTTTCTCAATCATGCTGTAGGCTCTCTCAGCCTTAGACAGATTCCTGGATGCATAAGCAACTGGTTGCAGTTTCCCAAAATCATTAGCTTGATGCAACACACACCCGACGCCATATGACGACGCATCACATGCTAGTACCAAACGCTTACATGGATCATACAATACATGCAATTTGTTTGAGCATAACAATTTTCTCGCTTTTACAAAGGCATTTTCTTGGCCTGTGCCCCAAAACCATTTGCCCCCTTTTCGTAGTAAGACATGCAATGGTTCTAGCAGGGTGCTGAGACCTGGTAAGAAGTTACCAAAGTGTTTCAAGAGTCCCAGAAACGACCGCAGCTCCATCACATTCTGTGGCCTCGGTGCGTTCTCAATTGCCTCTGTCTTCGTGTTAGTGGGCCTTGATGCCGTCCGCGCAATCCTCCTTCCCAAGAACTCCACTTCAGGCACCAGGAAAATGCACTTCGGGTGTTTTAACCTGAGCCCCACGCAGTTGATTCGACTAAGAACCTCCTCCAGGTTCTGCACGTATTCGACAGTGTTCCGACCTGTGACCTGTGGTCATCCTGGAAGACCACGGTGTGCGGGACCGACTTCAGTAAACTTTCCATGTTTCTCTGGAATATCGCCGCTGCTGATCGGATTCCAAACGGGCATCCGTTATAAACAAAAAGACCTTTGTGCATGCTGATGCAGGTGAGGGCCTTCGATGATTCCTCCAGTTCCTGCGTCATCTAGTCTGAAGTCAGATCCAGCTTCGTGAACGTCTTTCCTCCCGCCAGTGTTGCAAAGAGGTCGTCGGCCTTTGGTAGTGGGTATTGGTCCTGCAGGGAGAAACGATTGATAGTTACTTTGTAATCGCCACAGATTCTGACAGTGCCGTCTCCCTTGAGGACTGGGACAAGAGGACTGGCTCACTCAGTGAACTCGATTGGTGAAATGATGCCCTCTCTTTGCAGCCGGTCTAGCTCGATCTCTACCCTTTCTCTCATCATGTACGGTACGGCTTTCGCCTTGTGATGGATGGGTCGTGCCCCCGGAATTAGGTGGATCTGCACTTTTGCTCCTTAGAATTTCCCGATGCTTGGTTCGAACAGCGAAGGAAATCTGTTTAAGACCTGGGCACACGAAGTGTCGTCAGCGGACGATAGCGCTCAGACGTCATCCCAGTTCCAGCGTAACTTTCCCAGCCAGCTCCTGCCAAGCAGTGGGGACCATCGCCCGGTACCACCCAGAGTGGTAGCTTGTGCACTGCTCCATCGTAGGAGACTTTTACAGTAGCACTGCCGATTACAGGAATCAGTTCTTTAGTGCACGTTCTTAGTTTCGTACGAACTGGAGTTAAGACTGGTCTTGAGGCCTTGTTGCACCACAACCTTTCTAAAGTCTTTTTGCCCATGATGGACTGGCTTGTGCCTGTGTCCAGCTCCATTGACACCAGGAGTCCATTTAGTTCAACATTCAGCATTATCTGGGGACAATTCGTGGTGAATGTGTGCATCCCATGTACCTCTGCTTCCACTATCTGAGGCTCTGGTTCGTCGTTATCCCCCGTAGATCTGTCCTCCTCTGCAACATGGTGGTTTGCAGGTTTAACAGGCTTTGCAGCTCACCTGCACACTCGTTGGAGGTGTCCCATTGTTCCACAGCCCTTGCAAACGGACTCTTTGAATCGGCATGAATGGAAACGATGATCACCCCCGCAGCGCCAACAAGGTGTTAATGGTCTCGCATTCATCATCCTTGATGGTGGACTCTCATCTGCGGACGTGCAGCTGCTCTAAGGGCTACAACGGACATGATCTTCACCGCACGGCAACTACAAAGAAATGCAGGGAACAGCACCAACCCTTGTACATGGCCTTCTTTGACCTCACAAAAGCCTTCGACACTGTCAATCATGAAGGACTATGGAGTGTACTCCTCCGTTTTGGCTGCCCCCAAAAGTTTGTCACCATCCTCCACCTGCTCCACAACAATATGCAAGCTGTGATCCTGACCAACAGATCCGCCACAGACCCAATCCACGTCCGGACTGGGATCAAGCAGAGCTGCGTCATCACACCAACGTTGTTCTCAATCTTCCTTACTGCGATGCTCCATCTCACTCTCAAAAAGCTCCTCGCTGAAGTGGAACTAAACTATAGAACCAATGGGAACCTGTTCAACCTTCGTTGCCTCCAGGCTAGATCCAAGGTCATCCCATCCTCTGTCATCAAACTACAGTACACAGATGACACTTGCGTCTGTGCACAGAGGCCGAACTCCAAGCCATCGTCAACACCGTCACTGAGACGTACGAAAGCATGGGCCTTACGCTAAAAATGTGTAAGGCAAAGGTCCTTCACCAACCTGATCCCACCACACAGCACTGCCCCCCGGTCATCAAAATCCACGGCGCAGCCTTGGACAAAGTGAACCATTTTCCATACCTCGGGAGTCTATTATCAGCAAGGGGAGACATCGACAACGAGGTCCAACACTGCCTCCAGTGTGCCAGCACAGCCTTCGGTCACCTGAGGAAGAGAGTGTTTAAAGACCAGGACCTCAAATCTGGCACCAAGCTTATGGTCTACAGGGCAGTAGTGATACCCGCCCTCCTGTATGGCTCAGAGACGTGGACTATATACAGTAGACACCTCAAAGCGCTGGAGAAGTACCACCAGCGCTACCTCCGCAAGATCCTGCAAATCCATTGGGAGGATAGACGCACCAACGTCAGTGTTCTCGCTCAGGCCAACATCCTCAGCATCAAAGCACTGACTACACTCTACCAGCTCCGTTGGGCGGGCCACATCATCCGCATGCCTGACACGAGATTCCCTAAGCAAGCGCTCTATTCAGAACTCCTACACGGCAAGCAAGCCCCAGGTGGGCAGAGGAAACTTTTCAAGGACATCCTCAAAGCCTCCTTGATTATATGCAACATCCCCACCTGCACCTGGGAATCCCTGGCCCAAGACCGCCCAAAGTGGATGGCCTTTTCTACCTCGTGCAGGGCTAGGGTTTTACTGAGATGGTAGTATGCTGCGGGATGGATTCGAGGACACTTGTGTCGAACGCAGAGTCTCGGTTAAGGAGATCGTCGAAGTGCTCCGTCCAGGGGACCCTGACTGCCTCGGTGTCTGTAATGAGTGCATCTCCGTTCTTGGGGTGGGGTCTTGGGTGCTTGAGCCGTAGGTGGTCTTAACTGCGGTGAAGAATCCTCGCACGTCATGGCTTGAAGAGTATCCGGGAGGGCGCTGAGCACCTCGAGTCTCATCGCCGAGAGCATACAGAAAACAAGCGCAGACAGCGGAAGGAGCGTGCGGCAAACCAGGCTCCCCACCCACCCTTTCCTTCAACCACTGTCTGTCCCACCTGTGACAGAAACTGTGATTCCCGTATTCAACTGTACAGCCACCTGAGAACTCACTTTTAGAGTGGAAGCAAGTCTTCCTCGATTTCGAGGGACTGCCTATGATGTTGATGTTGCCCAGTGGTTAATCTTCATGTTTACGCCCGCAGAGTGTGTGTTGGTAAGATATTTGACTCCAATTCTGGCCTCTTGTGCATCCCCGATTTTAATCGCTCCCTCGACCACTGATTAATTCCCTCCCTAGATCACTGATCAAAAGTAGGAGCTTTAAAGTTTAGATGACCAGAGCTGGCACAAACACAATGGGCCGAATAGCTGTACTATTCTATGACTTTATGATCAATGTGACCTGTGACTCAATTCCACACTGTATTCACAAACTGTGCCATGAGAAAGAAAGACTTGCATTTCTAAAGCGCCTTTCACATCCTCAGTATATCCCAAAGCGCTTTACAACCAATGAAGTACTTTTTTCGAAGTGTAGTCACTGTTGTAATGTAGGAAATGTGACAACCAATTTGCATACAGCAAGATCCCACAAAAAGCAATGTGATAATGACCAGATAATCTGTTTCAGTAATGTTAGTTGAGGGATAAATATTGGCCAGGACATCAGGGATAACGCCCCTGCTCTTCTTCAAAATAGTGCCATGGGATCTTTGACATCCACCTGAGAGAGCAGACGGGTTTAACATCTCAACTGAAAGACATGAGGGAAGCTAGAATGGCATTTCACATTTACTTCACAAACAATTCTGAAGACCAGTTTCAAACTTTCAATAATTATGCCTCACTTCCTAAATGATTTTATAGTTTTTGCTCAGTCTCACTCTCAGAATACCAAGAATAGATATTGAATTGTACAAAGTAATAATTTAAAGATGATCTATGGAATAATTTTGAGAGTATGAGGATACTGTTATGGCATGAACTTCTTCCTTGTAAAAAAAGCTCTGGAAGGTAATTTTCCAGGGGCCTGTGAAAGAAGTGAGTGCAGGTGTTGCACTTCGACAAATGACGTGCTTTAGTGCCCGCTTTGCTGTTGGTCACATATCACATTGATCATAAAATCATAGAATAGTACAGCACCGAAGGCAGCTATTCGACCCATTGTGTTTGTGCCAGCTCTGGTCATCGATCCGAAACGTTAACTCTGTTTCTCTCTCCACAGATGCTGCCTGACCTGCTGAGATTTCCAGCATTTTCTGTTTTTATTCCAGATTCCAGCATCCGCAGTATTTTGCTTTTGTATTAGTGTTTGTGCCAGCTCTTTCGAAGAGCTGTCCAGTTTGTCCCACTCGCCTGCTATTCCCCCACAGCCCTGTAATTTTTTTCTTTTTCAAATATTTATCCAATTCCCTTTGAAGGCTATTACTGTTTTCACCATTATATCTGGCAGTGCATTTCAAATCCTAAGCACTGGTTGCATAAAACTGCTTTTCCTCAGGTAACCTCTGGTTCTTTTGCCAAACACCTTCAATCTGTGCCCTCTGGTTATTGACCCTTCAGCCATTGGAAACCGTTTCTCTTTATTTACTCTATCTAAACTCTTCATGATTTTAAACACTTCTGTCAAATCCACTCCTCGCCTTCTCTGCTCCAAGTAGAACAACCATATTTTCTCCAGTCTATCCACATAACTGGATGTAGTTTTTGCTCATTCTCACTCTCAGAATACAAAGAATAGATATTGAATTGTACAAAGTAATAATTTAAAGATGATTTATGGAATCACAGGGGCGTTATCCCTGATATCCTGGCCAATATTTATCCCTCAACCAACATCACTGAAACAAATTATCTGGTCATTATCACATTGCTGTTTGTGGGAGCTTGCTGTGCGCAAATTGGCTGCTGTGTTTCCTACATTACAACAGTGACTACATTTTGAAAAAAGTACTTCATTGGCCGACAAGAGGCCCAGCAGTTGCAGGGAGCAGCGTCGGAGAGGCGGAGCGGGACGTCGGAGAGGCGGAGTGGGACGTTGAGGAGGCGGAGCGGGACGTTGGAGAGGCGGAGCGGGACGTTGGGAGAGGCGGAGCGGGACGTTGGAGAGGCGGAGCGGGACGTTGGAGAGGCGGAGCGGGACGTTGGGAGAGGCGGAGCGGGACGTTGGAGAGGCGGAGCGGGACGCTGGAGAGGTGGAGCGGGACGTTGGAGAGGCGGAGCGGGACGTTGAGGAGGCGGAGCGGGACGTTGGGAGAGGCGGAGCGGGACGTTGGGAGAGGCGGAGCGGGACGTTGGAGAGGCGGAGCGGGACGTTGGAGAGGCGGAGCGGGACGTTGGAGAGGCGGAGCGGGACGTTGGAGAGGCGGAGCGGGACGTTGGAGAGGCGGAGCGGGACGTTGGAGAGGCGGAGCGGGACGCTGGAGAGGTGGAGCGGGACGTTGGAGAGGCGGAGCGGGACGTTGAGGAGGCGGAGCGGGACGTTGGAGAGGCGGAGCGGGACGTTGGGAGAGGCGGAGCGGGACGTTGGGAGAGGCGGAGCGGGACGTTGAGGAGGCGGAGCGGGACGTTGGGAGAGGCGGAGCGGGACATTGGAGAGGCGGAGCGGGACGTTGGAGAGGCGGAGCGGGACGTTGGGAGAGGCGGAGCGGGACGTTGAGAGGCGGAGCGGGACATTGGAGAGGCGGAGCGGGACGTTGGAGAGGCGGAGCGGGACGTTGGGAGAGGCGGAGCGGGACGTTGGAGAGGTGGAGCGGGACGTTGGAGAGGCGGAGCGGGACGTTGGAGAGGCGGAGCGGGACGTTGGGAGAGGTGGAGCGGGACGTTGGAGAGGCGGAGCGGGACGTTGGAGAGGCGGAGCGGGACGTTGGGAGAGGCGGAGCGGGACGTTGGAGAGGCGGAGCGGGACGTTGAGGAGGCGGAGCGGGACGTTGGGAGAGGCGGAGCGGGACGTTGAGGAGGCGGAGCGGGACGTTGAGGAGGCGGAGCGGGACGTTGGGAGAGGCGGAGCGGGACGTTGGGAGAGGCGGAGCGGGACGTTGAGGAGGCGGAGCGGGACGTTGGAGAGGCGGAGCGGGACGTTGGAGAGGCGGAGCGGGACGTTGGGAGAGGCGGAGCGGGACGTGGAGAGGCGGAGCGGGACGTTGAGAGGCGGAGCGGGACGTTGAGGAGGCGGAGCGGGACGTTGGGAGAGGCGGAGCGGGACGTTGGAGAGGCGGAGCGGGACGTTGGAGAGGCGGAGCGGGACGTTGGAGAGGCGGAGCGGGACGTTGGAGAGGCGGAGCGGGACGTTGGGAGAGGCGGAGCGGGACGTTGGAGAGGCGGAGCGGGACGTTGGAGAGGCGGAGCGGGACGTTGGAGAGGCGGAGCGGGACGTTGGAGAGGCGGAGCGGGACGTTGGAGAGGCGGAGCGGGACGTTGGGAGAGGCGGAGCGGGACGTTGGGAGAGGCGGAGCGGGACGTTGGGAGAGGCGGAGCGGGACGTTGGAGAGGCGGAGCGGGACGTTGGAGAGGCGGAGCGGGACGTTGGAGAGGCGGAGCGGGACGTTGGAGAGGCGGAGCGGGACGTTGGGAGAGGCGGAGCGGGACGTTGGTGAGGCGGAGCGGGACGTTGGTGAGGCGGAGCGGGACGTTGGAGAGGCGGAGCGGGACGTTGGGAGAGGCGGAGCGGGACGTTGGAGAGGCGGAGCGGGACGTTGGAGAGGCGGAGCGGGACGTTGGAGAGGCGGAGCGGGACGTTGGAGAGGCGGAGCGGGACGTTGGGAGAGGCGGAGCGGGACGTTGGAGAGGCGGAGCGGGACGTTGGAGAGGCGGAGCGGGACGTTGGGAGAGGCGGAGCGGGACGTTGGTGAGGCGGAGCGGGACGTTGGTGAGGCGAGCCGGTGCAGCTGCAGCAGGGAGGCAAAAAAGTAGAAAGAAATCGAAAGATGATGTCACAGACAAGGGGGTAAGTGATTGGCTGGTGATTGGTAAGTAGTTTTTCTTTTTTCTTTTCTTTATCTGTAAGTTACATTTAGCATTGTTGTTGCCAAATTAAGTTAATCTAAGGGTTAAGTCATGGCAGGAGAGCTCAGACACGTGTTATGCTCCTCCTGTACTATGTGGGAAGTCAGGAACGCTTCCGGTGTCCCTGACGACAACATGTGCGGGAAGTGTATCCGCCTCCAGCTCCTGACGGACCACATTGTGGCACTGGAGCAGCGGGTAGATTTCCTCTGGAGCATCCACGGTGCTGAGAATGACGTGAATAGCACGTTTAGCGAGTTGGTCTTACTGCAGGTTAAAGGTACACAGCCAGATAGGGGATGGGTTACCAACAGCAAGAGCAGTGGAAGGAAGGTAGTGCAGGGGTCCCCTGCGGTCATCCCCCTGCAAAGCAGATACACCGCTTTGGGTACTGTTGAGGGGGATGACTCATCAGGGGAGGGCAGCAGCAGCCAAGTTCATGGCACCGTGGGTGGCTCAGCTGCACAGGAGGGCAGGAAAAAGAGTGGGAGAGCTATAGTGATAGGGGATTCAATTGTAAGGGGAATAGATAGGCGTTTCTGCGGCCGCAACCAAGACTCCAGGATGGTATGTTGCCTCCCTGGTGCAAGGGTCAAGGATGACGCGGAGCGGGTGCAGGGCATTCTGAAAAGGGAGGGTGAACAGCCAGTTGTCGTGGTGCATATTGGTACCAACGATATAGGTAAAAAAAGGGATGAGGTCTTACAAGACGAATTTAGAGAGCTAGGAGCTAAATTAAAAAGTAGGACCTCAAAAGTAGTAATCTCAGGATTGCTACAAGTGTCAGTCAGAGTAGGAATCGCAGGATAGCTCAGATGAATACGTGGCTTGAGGAGTGGTGCAGAAGTGAGGGATTCAAATTCCTGGGACATTGGAACCGGTTCTGGGGGAGGTGGTACCAGTACAAACCGGACGGTCTGCACCTGGGCAGGACCGGAACCAATGTCCTAGGGGGAGTGTTTGCTAGTGCTGTTGGGGAGGAGTTAAACTAACATGGCAGGGGGATGGGAACCTATGCAGGGAGACAGAGGGAAATAAAATGGAGGCAGAAACCAAAGATAGAAAGGAGAATAGTAAAAGTGGAGGGCAGAGAAACCCAAGGCAAAAAACAAAAAGAGTCACATAACATCAAAATTCTAAAGGGGAAAGTGTGTTAAAAAGACAGGCCTGAAGGCTCTGTGCCTCAATGCGAGGAATATTCGGAATAAGGTGGACGAATTAACTGCGCAGATAGCAGTTAACGGATATGATGTAACTGGCATCACGAAGACATGGCTCCAGGGTGACCAAGGCTGGGAACTCAACATCCTGGGATATTCAACAATTAGGAAGGATAGACAGAGAGGAAAAGGAGGCGGGGTGGTGTTGCTGGTTAAAGAGGAAATTAATGCAATAGTAAGGAGGGACATTAGCCTGGATGATGTGGAATCGGTATGGGTGGAGCTGTGGAATTCCAAAGGGCAGAAAACGCTAGTGGGAGTTGTGTACAGACCACCAAACAGTAGTAGTGAGGTTGGGGACAGCATCAAACAAGAAATAAGGGATGTGTGCAATAAAGGTACAGCAGTTATCATGGGCGACTTTAATCTACATATTGACTGGGCTAACGAAATTGGTAGCAATACGGTGGAGGAGGATTTCCTGGAGTGTATTAGGGATGGTTTTCGAGACCAATATGTCGAGGAACCAACTAGAGACCTGGCCATCATAGACTGGGTGATGTGTAATGAGAAGGGACTAATTAGCAATCTTGTTGTGCGAGGCCCCTTGGGGAAGAGTGACCATAATATGGGAGAATTCTTTATTAAGATGGAGTGTGACACAGTTAATTCGGAAACTAGGGTCCTGAACTTAAGGAAAGGTAACTTCGACGGTATGAGGTGTGAATTGGCTAGAATAGACTGGCAAAGGATACTCAAAGGGTTGACGTTGGATAAGCAATGGCAAACATTTAAAGATCACGTGGATGAACTTCAGCAATTGTACATCCCTGTCTGGAGTAAAAATAAAACGGGGAAGGTGGCTCAACCGTGGCTAACAAGGGAAATTAAGGATAGTGTTAAATCCAAGAGGCATATAAATTGGCCAGAAAAAGCAACAAACTTGAGGACTGGGAGAAATTTAGAATTCAACAGAGGAGGACTAAGGGTTTAATTAAGAGGTGGAAAGTAGAGTACGAGAGGAAGCTTGCAGGGAACATAAAAACTGACTGCAAAAGCTTCTATGAATATGTGAAGAGAAAAAGATTAGTGAAGACAAACGTAGGTCCCTTGCAGTCTGATTCAGGTTAATTTATAAAGGGGAACAAAGAAATGGCAGACCAATTGAACAAATACTTCGGTTCAGTCTTCACGAAGGAAGACACAAATAACCTTCCGGAAGTACTAGGGGATAGTGGGTCTCGTGAGAAGGAGGAACTGAAGGATATCCTTATTAGGCGGGAAATTGTGTTAGGGAAATTGATGGGATTGAAGGCTGATAAATCCCCAGGGATGATAGTCTGCATCCCAGAGTACTTAAGGAAATGGTCCAAGAAATAGTGCATGCATTGGTGATCATTTTCCAACAGTCGATCGACTCTGGATCAGTTCCTATGGACTGGAGGCTAGCTAATGTAACACCAGTTTTTTAAAAAGGAGGAGGGAGAGAAAATGGGTAATTATAGACCGGTTAGCCTGACATCAGTAGTGAGGGAAATGTTGGAATCAATCATTAAAGATGAAATAGCAGCGCGTTTGGAAAGCAGTGACAGGATCAGTCCAAGTCAGCATGGACTTATGAAAGGGAAATCATGCTTGACGAATCTTCTGGAATTCTTTGAGGATGTAACTAGCAGAGTGGACAAGGGAGAACCAGTAGATGTGGTGTATTTGGACTTTCAAAAGGCTTTAGACAAGGTCCCGCACAAGAGATTGGTGTGCAAAATCAAAGCACATGGTATTGGGTGTAATGTACTGACGTGGATAGAGAACTGGTTTTCAGACAGGAAGCAGAGAGTCGGGATTAACGGGTCCTTTTCAGAATGGCAGGCAGTGACTAGTGGAGTGCCGCAGGGCTCAGTGCTGGGACCCCAGCTCTTTACAATATATATTAACGATTTAGATGAAGGAATTGATTGTAATATCTCCAAGTTTGCAGATGACACTAAACTGGGTGGCGGTGTGAGCTGTGAGGAGGACGCTAAGTGGCTGCAGGGTGACTTGGACAGGTTAGGTGAGTGGGCAAATGCATGGCAGATGCAGTATAATGTGGATAAACATGAGGTTATCCATTTTGGGGGCAAAAACATGAAGGCAGATTATCTAAACGGCAGCAGATTAGGAAAAGGGAGGTGCCTACGAGACCAGGGTGTCATGGTTCATCAGTCATTGAAAGTTGGCATGCAGGTACAGCAGGAGGTGAAGAAAGCAAATGGTATGTTGGCCTTCATAGCTAGGGTATTTGAGTATAGGAGCAGGGAGGTCTTACTGCAGTTGTACAGGGCCTTGGTGAGACCTCACCTGGAATATTGTGTTCAGTTTTGGTCTCCTAATCTGAGGAAGGACGTTCTTGCTATTGAGGGAGTGCAGCGAAGGTTCACCAGACTGATTCCAGGGATGGCTGGAGTGTCATATGAGGAGAGACTGGATCAGCTGGGCCTTTATTCACTGGAGTTTAGAAGGATGAGAGGGGATCTCATGGAAACGTATAAGATTCTGACGGGACTGGACAAGTTAAATGCGGGAAGAATGTTCCCGATGTTGGGGAAGTCCAGAACCAGGGGACAGAGTCTTAGGATAAGGGGTAGGCCATTTAGGACTGAGATGAGGAGAAACTTCTTCACTCAGAGAGTTGTCAACCTGTGGAATTCCCTGTCGCAGAGAGTTGTTGATGCCAGTTCATTGGATATATTCAAGAGGGAGTTAGATATGGCCCTTATGGCTAAAGAGATCAAGGGGTATGGAGGGAAAGCAGGAAAGGGGTACTGAGGGAATGATCAGCCATGATCTTATTAAATGGCGGTGCAGTCTCGAAGGGCCGAATGGCCTACACCTGCACCTATTTTCTATGTTTCTATGTAAAGCACTTTGGGACATACTGAGAATGTGATCATGAATGCCTGGAGCCATTTGAGTACATACAGGAATGTTTACACAAGTCCTTTAATGCTTCAAACACTTATCGACCATATTCTGCAGCAGAAATGTGACACACTGGAAATCTGTTAATTTAATTATTGCACCAGTGAGACACATCAGTCAAGCACTTTGACAAACTACATTGGCAGACAAAGCCAGAAATACACAGCAGGTCAATCACCATCTGTGGAGAGAACGGGTAGTTGAAATTTTGGGTTTATATCTGTAATTGTTAGCTTTGTTCACACCACCCCTCGGTATTCTCAACAGACCATCTGCTCACCCAGACCACTGTATAAACAATACTTCCCTTTTTCCCATTTTAAGCCATATTACAGTTAGAATTCATCAACCACAGACTTTAAATTAGTAGCTTTGCGGAACAAACAAAAATGCATTCCCAAGTTTCTCTATCGTTTTTAACACCAAGTCTACTAATTCAAATCACCAGCTTTAGAATAATAAAGCCATATTTTCTATATCTACAATATATTAATAGTCACGCATATAGTTCATGCTTTGTGTGCCGTCTATATACAGAGCTGGCCTTAGGGAAAATGGTGCACTGGGCAGTATGTAGTAGTTTTAGCGAAAGTTTCTGAAATAAAGCTGTAAGCTCAAATGTTTTTTATAATTTAAGTAATAAACAATATAAGTCATAAAAAATAACATTAAAGTTAAGTGATAAATCAACTAAACATTAAAGTTAAGTGATAAATCAACTAAACATTAAATGAAACACTAAACTAATAAATAACAAATAAAAAACGTTGTCCACATCATTCTTGATAGACAGGAATGGCCAGGGAAGATAGCCTTCATTTCCCATGGTCGATCGCAAATATGTTTTTATGACCTTCAACTTCGAGAAGCTCCGCTTGCTGCTCACCACTGATACAGGCATGGTTAACAGGATCCTGAGTGCTATCACTGTTTGGCAACTTGGTCTTGAAACCTGAAGTCTGCTCTTCTTAAGGAGCACTATATTCATTGGAAGCAGACTTTAGAGACAACCAAGTTCTTCACAGAGGTCAATGCCGTTAATGTCAGACCCACAGCAGACCACCCCCCCGCGGGCAGTCACCCACCGTAAGGCTGACCCTGCCTATATAGCAACCTAGTGTGAAGCACTTGGTCAAAAACTTTTGAAAAGTTCAAACATACAATGCCTATCATCCATCAACCTCGTAACCTCCTCAAATAATTCAACCAGGTTTATAAGACATTATCCCGAGCCATATCACATGTCCAGAATGACTCCTTCTCTGTCAAGGTGTGATCACAGAGCATGCCTAATGATCCATTCTAGCAACTCTCCTACAACTGATGTCTTTCCCAATAGGCCGATAATTTCCTGGTTCTAAACTTGCTGCCCTTTTCAAATATCAGAACAACATGAGCCTCCCTTCAGTCCTCAGGAACAATCCCAGACTCCAGCGAACGGTTGAAAATATGAGCAAAGGGCTAACCACTTGGACAGAAAAAATAAAAAAGCAATTATTTAAATGGAGAAAAATTACAAAATGCTGAGGTACAGAGGGACCTGTGGGTCGTTGTACATGAAACACAAAAAGTTAGTATGCAGGTACAGCAAGTAATCAGGAAGGCAAATGGAATGTTGTCCTTTATTGCAAGGGGAATGGAGTATAACAGAAGAGAAGTCCTGCTACAACTGTACAGGGTATTGGTGAGGCCACAGCTGGAGTACTGCGTACAGTTTTGGTCTCTGTATTTAAAGAAGGATATACTTGCATTGGAGACTGTTCAGAGAAGGTTCACTAGGTTGATTCTGTGAAATGAAAGGGCTGACTTGTGAAGAAAGGTTGAGTAGGTTGGGCCTATACTCATTGGAGTTTAGAAGAATGAGAGGTGATCTTATTGAAACATATAAGATACTGAGGGGGCTCGACTATGTAGATACAGAGAGGATATTTCCCCTTGTGGGGGAATCTAGAACTAGGGGGCATAGTTTCAGAATAAGGGGTCACCCATTTAAAACTGAGATGAGGAGGAATTTTTTCTCTGAGGGTTGTAAATCTGTGGAATTCTCTGCCCCAGACAGCTGTGGAGGCTGGGTCATTGAATAGGTTTAAGGCGGAGATAGACAGATTTTTGAGTGATAAGGGAGTAAAGGAGGCGGGGAGCGGACAGGGAAGCGGAGCTGAGTCCATGATCAGATCAGCCATGATCTTATTAAATGACGGAGCAGGCGCGAGGGGCCAAATGGCCTATTCCTGCTAATATTTCTTATGTTCTTAGCACGGCTAACATTTCTTTCAGCTATCTCTGGCAGGTGCCAACTGGATCAGCAGCACGACCTGATCTGATGTCCCATATTCTCTGCCACATCAAATCAGCATCTACTTTAACCTTTACAGCTTTCGTGTCAACTACACACTGCCTCAGGAGTAAAGACTGATGCAAAGTAACCATTTAAAACTTCCCCCTGAATCTGCCCTGAGCAATCTATAAATTCCCTCTAACTCCTAACATAACTAAAAAAGACTTTACTCATCCACCATCTTCTTTTCCACTGACCATTCTGTTGGCAGCTTTCCTTACTTTAAGGTGAGCAGGATGTCCCATCCCTATCCTCTTGGGAATTGTTTACTTTTAATCTGCATAAGTATTTCTGCTTAAATTTTCTGAGTCGCTGTACATGACAAACGGAGTGCAGGTCAGATTATCTTCACTGCATTATTTTTACACGCTTCCTTTCCCTTTGAACCATTTAGCGGCAATGCGTTAGTTTAGCAATACTATAAATATATAAGCCGTTGATACAGGGCATTGGTTGGGTACCTGCAACTGTACGAATTCACTTACCACAGGCTTATTTCGGTGTTTGCACAGCAAGGACTTTGGATTCTGAACGCCACGATGGTGTTTATCAGAACCCACTGGAGCTCTAGCCTCCAACACTCAAGGCAACCCCGGAACACAAGCTGTCAATCAAACGGCGAGGCAAAGCTTGTCTACAACCCACTGTGGTTTGGAGAATGCACTGAGGCACAGTACTCTGCTAGTGGCTGTGTTTTACATACGATCGATTTTATTTCACAGATCATTTAATTCCAAGTGCCACAGTTTTTCTGACACAACGCCATCACTCAGCTGCAGGAGACGCAGTCCTGGACAACAAAAATTAAATCATTGCTCTGGAAAACAATGCGATGCTTTATTGGTTAATTTTTTTTTAAATGTGCTTTGTCTCTGTGTGCCCCTTTTAAATGCAACCTTCTGAGTACACAACTTATTGTGTGATTGGCGAAGTTTTACAGTCCAGAACTCCAAAAGTGGAAATGCACAGAAATCATTTCCGTAATGACCACACCATCTACATAATGGTCTTACCATTCGCAGACACTTGAAAGGAACAGACAAAGTTTGATACCGAGCCACTTCAGGAGTCCAAACGTTTGGTCAAAGAAGTAGTTTTTAAGGAGTGTCTTAAAGGAGGAGAGGTACAGAGGTTGAGAGGTTTAGCGAGGGAATTCCAGAGCTCAGTAAGCAGCTGAAGGCACGACCACCAATGGTGAAGTGATTAAAATCTGGGAAGCGCAGGAGGCCAGGATTGGAAGAGTGCATAGATCTCGGAAGGTTGTCGGGCTGGAGGAGGTTGCACAGATACTGAGGGGAGGCAAGGCCATGGAGGGATTTGAAAACAAGGATGAGAATTTTAAAATCTAAATGTTGCAGGATCGGGAGCCAATATAGATCAGCGAGCGTAGGGGTAATGGGTGAATGGGACTTGGTGCGAGTTAGGACACGGGGGGGCAGCCGAGTTTTGGATGAGCTCAAGTTTACAGAGATAGCAAGATGGGTAACAAAGGCGTGGATGAGGGTTTCAGCAGCGAATGAGCCATGGCACGGGCGGAGACGGGCGATGTTAGGGAGGTGGAAGTTGATGGTCTTGGTGATGGAGCGGATACACTGGGGCCGAAATTCAGATCCGCCCGAAACGGGGGGCACCGACCACCTTTTGGGCTCCATTACCGCCGCAATCTTTGAATGGGAAATTCGACCTAAATTCACAGATTTTTGAAAAAGAATGGCGCCCAGCGGTATTGGCCGGCGGGAATCGGGACTTTGCAGCGGTGTGGGTGAGTAGATAGGAGCGGAGTTTCCACGGAGAAATTCACCTTGTCTTGATGAGCTCTTAACGAGCCAGCTGTTTCCTGGCCTACTTAAAGGCCAAACTTTGCAGCTAGGCCCTGAGGAGGGAAGGCGTTTGACTGGAAGACATGGCTACTGGAGGTGTCACAAGGAGGGCAACCCATTTTTCTGACAGAGAACTGGAGACACTGATGCATGCTGTGGAGAGAAGGAGGCGAGTCCTGTATCCCGATGCAGGCAGACCGAACCGGGAGGTTTTTATCAATGCCTGGAGGGAGATAGCTGTGGAGGTCTCGGGCACCTCCATTCATGACTGGACCGCCACCCAGTGCAGAAAAAGGCTGAACGACATCATTCGTCTGATGAAAGTGAGTACCTGTTCCACCAACTGCTTACCTCCCATCTGCGAGCCTCTCCTTCATCTTCTCTTATTTCCCACCTTCACTATGAAGTCACTGACATAGCATTTCATTGTTGAGGCCTGTATATATATATATATGTGACTGTTCTGGCAATGGAGGCTCCCTTTCATGTCACAGTTACAGCTGCATGTCAGGGACACACACTTGTGCCTCATCACACTGCTACTCAGCAACCATGCTTTGTTTTGCAGGCCAAGGTTGCGCACAGCCCCAGCTTCAACTCCTCACACCCTTGGAGGAGAGGAGAGGTGGGCGGACATGCTGCATTCCCAGTGGCCACAGGTACTGGTGATGACGATCCCCCTGCGGGCAGCATGGGTAAGTGAGGCCCTCCTTTAATAGTTTTTCTCCTTGAAAGTGGTAAATGAGGCCTTCCTTTAAAGCTATCTCTCCCTGAAAGTGTGCTAGTTGCTGCCTCCATGCATCAATCCCCTATCTCCCCCTCACGATATCCCTTGTGCCATTTATGCTTGCAGATGAGAGGTCGAATGGCAGCCAGAGAGCGGGTCCTAGCTGCGTGGGAGGGAAATGACCAACGACAGTCTTGACCTTGACAGCAGTGAAAGCTGAGAACAGGGAGGAGATGATGAGATGGAGCGTGCGAGGTGAGGCCTGGACGACAGCCTTGAGGGGCCAGAAAGCCATGACACGCTGGAGCCCCCCTCCATCCGTTGGCGACAACTCCAATGAGGCAGAGGGTGAGGGGTCACTGTTGGCTTTAATGAGGCAGAGGGTGAGGGGGACACTGTTGGCAGCACCACGTCACTGCTTCCACTCACACGCGCCAGCTCAGATACTGGAAGTACGTGGTCGGATTTAGTCGAGATAGCAGAGGGGCCTCCACTGGGTGATGCACCGGGGCCTACCAGGCTGCAGCATGGTGATGGGCAGAGGGAGCCTTGGGTTCCATCTCTCTGGGGGTGGGGGGGCGAATCTGCACCGGAGTTCTGCTGAAGAGGACTCAGACGAGCCCATCGATGTTAGGGCTTATGAAAGAAGGGTGGAGGCCATGCACTTCCAGATGTTGGGGGCAGTGGCAAGGGTGCCAGACATGTTGTCGGAAGTGGTGAGGAGCATGGAGGAGTCCGCCTCCCGCATTTTCGACAGCTCTGCCCACTCAGTGGAGCCCGTCATTGCCAGTGTGCAGGCGATGGTGGACTCCCAGAGAGACCGAGCGGATCCAGCTGTGATGCCGCAACTCATAGGTGATGTGGCAGCTGCTATTACAGCACAGGCGCAAGTGAACGAGCGTCTCAGTGCTGCTTTGGAGAATGGCCGTGACCCTGGAAGCTCAGAATGCCATGGAGCGTCTAAATGCTGTCATCTCTGGTGACTTTAAGACTGTGGCTGCTCTCATGCAGTCTCAGGTGGATGCCACCTGACACCTCAGTGTTGCCTTCGCAGCTGGGTCCACCACGGACCTAACCTCCCTCAGATTGGTGCCAGTGGTAATGTGCCGTCCCTGGGGAGTGACGCAGGCTCATCAGACCAGGATCCTGATGATGTGCTCTCAGGATCACACCATTCCTGACCCCAGACCTGTCACTCCGAGCATGGACTTGCCTGAGCCAAGGCCGACCGAACACTCCGAGGAGGGTGCTGACCAGTCTTCAGCTGGCCCTTCCAGGTCCAAAGGTGGTCAAGGGTGTCAAGGGCACCTGTAGCTTCTACACAGGAAACACAGCAGCCTTCCTAGACCCATGAGGCAGCTACAGGGGAGACACTGCGGCGTAGTAGTAGATTAGGCATGCATAAGAGGGGTTATAAGGAAATGCACAAGGTGAGAAATGATATTTGTTTTCACCGTTTTTGATGATGTAAGAAATCCTTATTTTGTGTTCCTATATCTGGGCAGGTGTATAATTTGATGGTGGGCAATGATGTATGAAAGGACTCATTGGGATGGCCATGGAAAAGCGAAGCTGAAGGGTGATGTGGGCTTTAAATCATCTGAAACGAGCAGCAATGAGACGGGTCTGCAGTTCCCTTGCAGGGTTGGGATGGCGATGACGCCTCCTGGGTGGCTAGCGACAAGTATCCTGGTCTTCCTCCTCCTCCTGCACCTCCTCCTCCTCCTGCGTCTCCTCCTGAGGTGTTGCTGCTGGATCGCCCTCCAGCGGCTGGCCCCTCATGATGGCTAGGTTGTGAAGCATGCAGCAGACGACTCCAAAGATGGAGACCCGTTCAGGCGAGTACTGCAACGCTCCACCAGAGCGGTCCAGGCAACAGAACCTCTGTTTGAGGATCCCGATGCAGTGCTCAATGATGTACCTGGTGGCAGAATGAGTGTCGTTGTTGGAATGTTCGCCAGCAGTCCTGGGATTCCGAAGAGGAGTCAGCAGCCAAGTTGACAGGGGATATCCCTTGTCCCCAAGCAGCCATCCACAATCCTGGTTTGGGCCCGAGAAGATGGCGGGCACACTGCTCTGGTGCAGGATGAACGAATTGTGGCTGCTGCCTGGATACCGGGCATCAACTGCCATGATCCCTCGCTGGTGGTCGCACATCAGCTGGGCGTTGAGGAAGTGCAATCCCTTTCTGTTCATGAAAATCTCAGCATGGGTTTGTGGCACCCTCGGTCCGACATGTGTGCAGTCGATGGCCCGCTGCACCCTGGGCAACCCTGCAATGCCGCTTCACCTGCTTCTCCCTGGTCACCGGGAGCGATAGGTATTGGACTCTTCTCTTATAGAGAGCATCGGTCACTTGCTGGATGGAGCGATGGACAGAAAACTGCAATATTCGAAATGTCTGCAGTTGCAGACTGGAAAGAGCCAGTTGCGTCGAAGTTCAGCGTTGTGGTGACTTTGGTTTCCACGCTGAGAGTTGTCCTCAGCCTTGTCTGAGGCTGCAGATCTGGCCGCAAGAGATTGCACATCTTCCTCAGGGTGTCCTTCCTAAATCTGAGCCTTGGCAGGCATCATCGCTTAGCTCCAGGAATGAAAACTAATGTCGGTACACCCTGACACGATAGGGCCTCCGCCCCCCCCAAGTCTGTGCTGGGCCCTTCCGATAGCAGCTGGTTGATTGCCTTCTTCCTCACGCTGTTGATCTTCCTCAGCTTTTTCAGGCTGAAGCTGCCAAGCATCTGGCTCCTCGCTCACTATTTGGTGCAGGGGGGTCAGCGTACCTGAGCCTCCTCCTCACGCCAGGCCCTTCCTGGCCAACCTCTCTGCCTTGAGGTCTGCGGCCATCTCCAGGCCCTTCTCCATGTTGGGCAGCCATGGCTCCCGTGCCCGCTGCCTCTGGACTCTGAACATCCATAAGACTAAGGTCCTCCACCAACCTGACCCCGCCACACAGCACTGCCGCCCCCCCAGTCATCAAGATCCACGGTGCAGCTCTGGACAATGATGACCACTTTCCATACCTTGGGAGCCTATTATCTTATCAGCAAGGGCAGACATTGACGATGAGGTTCAACACCACCTCCAGTGCGCCTGTGCAGCCTTCGCCCGCCTGAGGAAAAGAGTATTCGAAGATCAGGCCCTCAAATCTGCCACCAAGCTCATGGTCTACAGGGCTATAGTGATACCCACCCTCCTGTATGACTCAGAGATGTGGACCATGTACATTAGACACTTCAAATCACTGGAGAAATACCACCAACGATGTCTCCGCAAGATCCCGCAAATCCCCCGGGATTTGGTGTCCTCGCCCAGGCCAACATGCCCAACATCGAAGCACTGACCACACTCGACCAGCTCCGTTGGGCGGGCCACATTGTGCACATGCTTAACACAAGACTCCAAAAAAAAGCACTCTACTTGGAACTCCTATGCTGCAAGCGAGCCCAAGGTGGGCAGAGGAAACGTTTCAAGGACACCCTCAACACCTCCTTGATAAAATGCAACATCCCCACCGACATCTGGGAATCACTGGCCAAAGACCGCCCTAAGTTGAAGAAGTGCATCCGGGAGGGTGCTGAACACCTTGAGTCTCATCGCCGAGAGCATCCAGAAATTAAGCGCAGGCAGAGGAAGGAGCGTGCGGCAAACCAGTCCCAGCCACCCTTTCCTTCAATGACTGTCTGTCCCACCTGTGACAGAGACTGTAATTCCCGTATTGGACTGTTCAGTCACCTAAGAGCTCACTTTTAGAGTGGAAGCCAGTCTGCCTTGATTTTGAGGGACTGCCTATGATGATGATGATGACGACACCAACTTCTCCTGCGTGCCTCTCTGCCTCTCTCAATGTGGACAAGGCGTTCCCCTGCTAACATAGAGCCCATTGCAACTACAGGCTCAACCCTCACTAGGAGGCCTCTGTGGACAACAGAATGAGGCCCCTAGGCCACTAATAATCACTAATAATCACAGCGAGTAAAAAAAAAAAAACACTTTTTAGAAGTCGGCAAAAGTTCTCAAGTTCGCAACAGTTTTTGGAACTCCCAACAAGTTTTTAAAACCATCCACGATGCTGAGAATGACGTGAGTAGCACATGTAGCGAGTTGGTCGTACCGCAGGTAAATGGTCCACAGCCAGCTAGGGAATGGAAGACCAGCAGGAAGAGTAGTGCAAGGAAGGTAGTGCAGTGGTCCCCTGTCGTCATCCCCCTGCAAAACAGATACACTGCATTGATTACTGTTGGGGGGGATGACTCATCAGGGGAGGGCAGCAGCAGCCAAGTTCATGGCACCGTGGCTGGCTCTGTTGCACAGAAGGGCAGGAAAAAGAGTGGGAGAGCGATAGTGATAGGGGATTCAATGGTGAGGGGAATAGATAGGCGTTTCTGCGGCCGCAACCGAGACTCCAGGATGGTATGTTGCCTCCCTGGTGCAAGGGTCAAGGATGTCTCGGAGCGGGTGCAGGACATTCTAAAAAGGGAGGAAGAACAGCCAGTTGTCGTGGTGCACATTGGTACCAACGACATAGGTAAAAAAAGGGATGAGGTCCTACGAAACGAATTTAAGGAGCTAGGAGCTAAATTAAAAAGTAGGACCTCAAAAGTAGTAATCTCGGGATTGCTACCAGTGCCACGTGCTAGTCAGAGTAGGAATCGCAGGATAGTGCAGATGAATACGTGGCTTGAGCAGTGGTGCAGCAGGGAGGGATTCAAATTCCTGGAGCATTGGAACCGGTTCTGGGGGAGGTGGGACCAGTACAAACCGGACGGTCTGCACCTGGGCAGGACCGGAACCAATGTCCAAGGGGGAGTGTTTGCTAGTGCTATTGGGGAGGAGTTAAACTAATATGGCAGGGGGATGGGAACCAATGCAGGGAGACAGAGGGAAACAAAATGGAGACAAAAGCGAAAGACAGAAAGGAGATGAGGAAAAGTGGAGGGCAGAGAAACCCAAGGCAAAGAACAAAAAGAGCCACTGTACAACAAAATTCTAAAAGGACAAAGAGTGTTAAAAAAACAAGCCTGAAGGCTTTGTGTCTTAATGCAAGGAGTATCCGCAATAAGGTGGATGAATTAACTGTGCAAATAGATGCGAACAAATATGATGTGATTGCGATTACAGAGACGTGGCTCCAGGATGATCAGGGCTGGGAACTCAACATCCAGGGGTATTCAGCATTCAGGAAGGATAGAATAAAAGGAAAAGGAGATGGGGTAGCATTGCTGGTTAAAGAGGAGATTAATGCAATAGTTAGGAAGGACATTAGCTTGGATGATGTGAAATCTATATGGGTAGAGCTGCAGAACACTAAAGGGCAAAAAACTTTAAAAAAACAGACCTCCAAACATTAGTAGTGATGTTAGGGAGGGCATAAAACAGGAAATTAGGGGTGCATGCAATAAGGGTGCAGCAGTTATAATGGGTGACTTTAATATGCACATAGATTGGGCTAACCAAACTGGAAGCAATACAGTGGAGAAGGATTTCCTGGAGTGCATAAGGGATGGTTTTCTAGACCAATATGTCGAGGAACCAACTAGGGGGGAGGCCATCTTAGACTGGGTGTTGTGTAATGAAAGAGGATTAATTAGCAATCTCGTGCGAGGCCCCTTGGGGAAGAGTGACCATAATATGGTGGAATTCTGCATTAGGATGGAGAATGAAACAGTTAATTCAGAGACCATGGTCCAGAACTTAAAGAAGGGTAACTTTGAAGGTATGAGGCGTGAATTGGCTAGGATAGATTGGCGAATGATACTTAAGGGGTTGACTGTGGATGGGCAATGGCAGACATTTAGAGACCGCATGGATGAACTACAACAATTGTACGTTCCTGTCTGGCGTAAAAATAAAAAAGGGAAGATGGCTCAACCGTGGGTATCAAGGGAAATCAGGGATAGTATTAAAGCCAAGGAAGTGGCATACAAATTGGCCAGAAATAGCAGCGAACCCAGGGACTGGGAGAAATTTAGAACTCAGCAGAGGAGGACAAAGGGTTTGATTAGGGCAGGGAAAATGGAGTACGAGAAGAAGCTTGCAGGGAACATTAAGACGGATTGCAAAAGTTTTGATCGATATGTAAAGAGAAAAAGGTTAGTAAAGACAAACGTAGGTCCCCTGCAGTCAGAATCAGGGGCAGTCATAACGGGGAACAAAGAAATGGCGGACCAATTGAACAAGTGCTTTGGTTCAGTATTCACTAAGGAGGACACAAACAACCTTCCGGATATAAAAGGGGTCAGAGGGTCGAGTAAGGAGGAGGAACTGAGGGAAATCCTTATTAGTCGGGAAATTGTGTTGGGGAAATTGATGGGATTGCAGGCCGATAAATCCCCAGGGCCTGATGGACTGCATCCCAGAGTACTTAAGGAGGTGGCCTTGGAAATAGCGGATGCATTGACAGTCATTTTCCAACATTCCATTGACTCTGGATCAGTTCCTATCGAGTGGAGGGTAGCCAATGTAACCCCATTTTTTAAAAGAGGAGGGAGAGAGAAAACAGGGAATTATAGACCGGCCAGCCTGACATCGGTAGTGGGTAAAATGATGGAATCAATTATTAAGGATGTTATAGCATCGCATTTGGAAAGAGGTGACATGATAGGTCCAAGTCAGCATGGATTTGTGAAAGGGAAATCATGCTTGACAAATCTTCTGGAATTTTTTGAGGATGTTTCCAGTAGAGTGGACAAAGGAGAACCAGTTGATGTGGTATATTTGGACTTTCTGAAGGCTTTCGGCAAGGTCCCACACAAGAGATTAATGTGCAAAGTTAAAGCACATGGGATTGGGGGTAGTGTGCTGACATGGATTGAGAACTGGTTGGCAGACAGGAAGCAAAGAGTAGGAGTAAATCGGTACTTTTCAGAATGGCAGGCAGTGACTAGTGGGGTACCGCATGGTTCTGTGCTGGGGCCCCAGCTGTTTACACTGTAGATTAATGATTTAGACGAGGGGATTAAATGTAGTATCTCCAAATTTGCGGATGACACTAAGTTGGATGGCAGTGTGAGCTGCGAGGAGGATGCTATGAGGCTGCAGAGCGACTTGGATAGGTTAGGTGAGTGGGCAAATGCATGGCAGATGAAGCATAATGTGGATAAATGTGAGGTTATCCACTTTGGTGGTAAAAACAGAGACACAGACTATTATCTGAATGGTGACAGATTAGGAAAAGGGGAGGTGCAACGAGACCTGGGTGTCATGGTACATCAGTCATTGAAGGTTGGCATGCAGGTACAGCAGGCGGTTAAGAAAGCAAATGGCATGTTGGCCTTCATAGCGAGGGGATTTGAGTACAGGGGCAGGGAGGTGTTGCTACAGTTGTACAGGCCACACCTGGAGTATTGTGTACAGTTTTGGTCTCCTAACCTGAGGAAGGACATTCTTGCTATTGAGGGAGTGCAGCGAAGGTTCACCAGACTGATTCCTGGGATGGCGGGACTGACCTATCAAGAAAGACTGGATCAACTGGGCTTGTATTCACTGTAGTTCAGAAGAATGAGAGGGGACCTCATAGAAACGTTTAAAATTCTGATGGGTTTAGACAGGTTCGATGCAGGAAGAATGTTTCCAATGTTGGGGAAGTCCAGAACCAGGGGTCACAGTCTAAGGATAATGTGTAAGCCATTTAGGACCGAGATGAGGAGATACTTCTTCACCCAGAGAGTGGTGAACCTGTGGAATTCTCTACCACAGAAAGTTGTTGAGGCCAATTCACTAAATATATTCAAAAAGGAGTTAGATGCCGTCCTTACTTCTAGGGGGATCAAGGGGTATGGCGAGAAAGCAGGAATGGGGTACTGAAGTTGCATGTTCAGCCATGAACTCATTGAATGGCGGTGCAGGCTAGAAGGGCCGAATGGCCTACTCCTGCACCTATTTTCTATGTTTCTATAAAACAGCGTGAAATTTTCCAGCACAAAAATCCCGATTCCACCAAAACTCCTTTCTCCTCCGCTGGTGGTCTCGAGCAGCCCAGAAAAGTGCTCCGACACAAAAAAGCTGTCGTGGCACCGTCAGAAAGCAGGTCGGCCCTTTGATAGTGAATTTCAGTGGTGGGGCGGAGCGGCAGCGATGCGCACTGTGATTGCGTCATCACGACCGGAAGCACAGTACCGCAGCGGAAGTCGGGCGATCGGAGCAGAATCCAGCACCACCAGAAAAAAGGCTGAGCTAAATTTAGCTGGCGGCGGCCATATGATCGGAAGTCAGCAGCAGCTTGACTCCGCTGCCTGGCCGCCGCAATTTGGCGGTAACGGTCTTATTGGGGACCTGAATTTCAGCCCCACTATCTCCTGACAGACAAAGTGGCTCAGTTTTCATTACATTACTTGGAGATTGCCTTAAAGTCTTACTTTGAGAACATAAGTGATCACAGTATAACATGCAAAATAAGATCAGAGATTTATTTCACTGATGATTTATGTTGCTAGCTTATTACAATCTTTAAATATAGTTTGTGCTGGTAACAAGAGTGACCAAATCTCAATGTGCAGCACAGGAAGAACACTGTCGCCTGTACAGAGAATTGCTATGGAGGTTTATCTCATTTCCACCATTTCGACAAATATCCTCCATAGATAATGTTATATATGTAAACATTGTAATTGTGTAAGACTTGCCACCAGAGGGCGCAACTGTTGGAGGCCCAAGGGTACCTCGTGCAAGGGAGTATAAAAGGTTGTCTGCCATGCTGCTTAGGCATACTGGAGTTGCATTAAAGAGACTAAGATCACATCAGTTTTAGCTCACAGTACTCAGTCTTGTGGAGTTCTTCTACACTTAACAATTGGCGATGAGTAACAGATTACGAACTTTCACGTGATCATGGCTGCCGTTGGTATTTTAGAGAGATTTGTAGAGGGTGATGATTGGGAAGCCTTCGTTGAGTGTCTCGACCAGTACTCTGTGGCCAACGAACTGGATGGGGATGATAAAACGATCAAGCGCAGGGCGATTCTCCTCACCGTGTGTGGGTCCACAATATACCGCCTCATCAAGAATCTGCTAGCACTGTAGAAACCAGCGGAGCAGACATATACAGAGTTATGTACACTGGTCCGGAACCAACTCAAGCCGAAGGAGAGCGTTTTAATGGCCAGGTATCGCTTCCACACGCACCACCGCTCTGAGGGCCAGGACGCAGCGAGTTATGTCGCCGACCTGAGACACCTTGCGGGAACTTGCGAATTTGCTGGATTTTTGGGGAGAATGCTGCAGGACTTTTGCGTGCTTGGCATCGGCCATGCGGTCATTCTTCACAAGCTGTGGTCCGCCGAATCCCTAGACCTGAGCAAAGCCATCATGATAGCCCAGGCATTCATATCCACGAGCGATAATACCAGACAGATATCTTCCCAGCATCAAAGCTCACCGGCAAGTACTGTGCATAAAATAACGTCGCTAGCAGGCAGAACTGCATATGGCAGGGTCTACTCGTCTGTAGCTGCAAGATCTAGAATGATTCAGAGTCTGCCATCGGGCGTGAATGCAAATCCATTAGCACCATGTTGGTGCTTTGGGGGTAATCATAGAGCCCATCAATGTCGATTCAAGAACTACGTGTGCAAAAGCTGTGAAACAATGGGGCATCTCCAGTGAATGTGCAAGTGTGCTGCAGCTCACCACATGACAGAGTCGGCACAGGATGATCGATCCGGCGTGGATCACGCAGAACAAACAAGAGAGGCAACTCAACCCGAGGAAGAAGTGTATGGGGTACACACAACTTCACCACCAAGAGCGGTCCTATCACATTGAAAGTCAAATTGAACGGTATTCCGATATCAATGGTGTTGGTCACTGGGGCGAGTCAGTCAATTATAAGCTAGAAGGCTTTTGAGAAACTGTGGGGCAACAAGGCACTGAGCCCGATTCAGACAAAGCTGCACACCTACACCAAAGAGCTCATACCAGTCATTGGCAGTGCGCCAGTTAAGGTATTGTACGATGGAGCTGTGCATGATTTATCACTGTGGATTGTACCAGGCAATGGCCCAACGCTATTTGGCAGAAGCTGGCTGGGAAAGATTCGATGGAACTGGGATGACATCAAAGCACTATCTTCAGTGGATGATGCCTCGTGCACCCAAGTGCCGAGCAAGTTTCCGTCGCTATTTGAACCAGGCATCGGCAACTTCACAGGCACCAAGGTGCAGATCCATCTAGTCCCCGATGCAAGGCCCATTCATCACAAAGCTCGAGCGGTTCCATATATGATAAGGGAGAAAGTCGAGATGAAACTGGACAGACTTCAACGAGAGGGAATCATATCGCCGATCGAGTTCAACTCGATTGTTCCGGTATTGAAAAGCGATGACACGGTCAGAATTTGCAGAGACTACAAGGTAATGATCAACCGAGTCTCGTTACAAGACCAGTACCCGCTACCCAATGCGGATGACCTGTTCGCGACGTTAGCAGGGGAGGGGGGGAAGTCATTCACCAAGTTGGACCTAACCTCCACCTACATGACACAGGAACTGGCTGAATCTTTGAATGCATCAACACGCACAAAGGACTGTTTATATACCATAGGTACCCTTTTGGCATTCGCTCGGCTGCTGCCATCTTCCAGAGGAACTTGGAGAGTCTGCTGAAATCGGTTCTGTGCACTGTTGTGTTTCAAGCCTTCATCCTGATCACCGAAAGTGACATCACCGAACATCTGCACAACCTGGAAGAGGTTCTAAGCCGACTAGACAGAGTGGGACTCGAGCTGAAACATAGAAACATAGAAAATAGCTGAACGAGTAGGCCATTCGGCCCTTCGAGCCTGCACCGCCATTCAATGAGTTCATGGCTCAGCATGCAACTTCAGTACCCCATTCCTGCTTTCTCGCCATACCCCTTGATCCCCCTAGTAGTAAGGGCTACATCTAACTCCTTCTTGAATATATTTAGTGAATTGGCCTCAACTACTTTCTGTTGTAGAGAATTCCACAGGTTCACCACTCCCTAGGTGAAGAAGTTTCTTTTCATCTCGGTCCTAAATGGCTTACCCCTTATCCTTAGGCTGTGACCCCTGGTTCTGGACTTCCCCAACATTGGGAACATTCTTCCTGCATCTACCCTGTCTAAACCTGTCAGAATTTTAAACGTTTCTATGAGATCCCCTCTCATTCGTCTGAACTCCAGTGAATACTAGCCCAGTTGATCCAGTCTTTCTTGATATGTCAGTCCCGCCATCCCGGGAATCAGTCTGGTGAACCTTCGCTGCACTCCCTCAATAGCAAGAATGTCCTTCCTCAAGTTAGGAGACCAAAACTGTACACAATACTCCAGGTGTGGCCTCACCAAGACCCTGTACAACTGTAGTAACACCTCCCTGCCCCTGTACTGAAATCCCCTCGCTATGAAGGCCAACATGCCATTTGCTTTCTTAACCGCCTGCTGTACCTGCATGCCAACCTTCAATGACTGATGTACCATGACACCCAGGTCTCGTTGCACCTCCCCTTTTCCTAATCTGTCACTATTCAAATAATAGTCTGTCTCTCTGTTTTTACCACCAAAGTGGATAATCTCACATTTATCCACATTATACTTCATCTGCCGTGCATTTGCCCACTCACCTAACCTATCCAAGTCACTCTGCAGCCTCATAGCATCCTCCTCCCAGCTCACACTGCCACCCAACTTAGTGTCATCCGCAAATTTGGAGACACTACATTTAATCCCCTCGTCTAAATCATTAATGTACAATGTAAACAGCTGGGGCCCCAGCACAGAACCTTGCGGTACCCCACTAGTCACTGCCTGCCATTCTGAAAAGTACCCATTTACTCCTACTCTTTGCTTCCTGTCTGCCAACCAGTTCTCAATCCACGTCAGCACACTACCCCCAATCCCATGTGCTTTAACTTTGCACATTAATCTCTTGTGTGGGACCTTGTCGAAGGCCTTCTGAAAGTCCAAATACACCACATCAACTGGTTCTCCTTTGTCCACTCTACTAGATACATCCTCAAAAAATTCCAGAAGATTTGTCAAGCATGATTTCCCTTTCACAAATCCATGCTGACTTGGACCTATCATGTCACCTCTTTCCAAATGCACTGCTATGACATCATTAATAATTGATTCCATCATTTTTCCCACTACTGATATCAGGCTGACCGGTCTATAATTCCCCGTTTTCTCGCTCCCTCCTTTCTTAAAAAGTGGGGTTACATTGGCTACCCTCCACTCCATAGGAACTGATCCAGAGTCTATGGAATGTTGGAAAATGACTGTCAATGCATCCGCTATTTCCAAGGCCACCTCCTTAAGTACTCTGGGATGCAGTCCATCAGGCCCTGGGAATTTATCGGCCTTCAGTCCCATCAATTTCCCCAACACAATTTCCTGACTAATAAGGATTTCCCTCAGTTCCTCCTTCTGACTAGACCCTCTGACCTCTTTTATATCCGGAAGGTTGTTTGTGTCCTCCTGAATGAATACCGAACCAAAGTATTTGTTCAATTATAGAAAATAGGTGCAGGAGTAGGCCATTCAGCCCTTCTAGCCTGCATCCCCATTCAATGAGTTCATGGCTGAACATGCAACTTCAGTACCCCCTTCCTGCTTTCTCGCCATACCCCTTGATCCCCCGAGTAGTAAGGACTTCATCTAACTCCCTTTTGAATATATTTAGTGATTGGCCTCAACTACTTTCTGTGGTAGAGAATTCCACAGGTTCACCACTCTCTGGGTGAAGAGGTTTCTCCTCATCTCGGTCCTAAATGGCTTACCCCTTATCCTTAGACTGTGACCCCTGGTTCTGGACTTCCCCAACATTGGGAACATTCTTCCTGCATCTAACCTGTCTAAACCCGTCAGAAATATAAACGTTTCTATGAGGTCCCCTCTCATTCTTCTGAACTCCAGTGAATACAAGCCCAGTTGATCCAGTCTTTCTTGATCATCCATCCCGGGAATCAGTCTGGTGAATCTTCGCTGCATTCCCTCAATAGCAAGAATGTCCTTCCTCAAGTTAGGAGACCAAATCTGTACACAATACTCCAGGTGTGGCCTCACCAAGGCCCTGTACAACTGTAGCAACACCTCCCTGCCCCTGTACTCAAATCCCCTCGCTATGAAGGCCAACATGCCATTTGCTTTCTTAACCGCCTGCTGTACCTGCATGCCAACCTTCAATGACTGATGTACCATGACACCCAGGTCTCTTTGCACCTGCCCTTTTCCTAATCTGTCACCATTCAGATAATAGTCTGTCTCTCTGTTTTTACCACCAAAGTGGATAACCTCACATTTATCCACATTATACTTCATCTGCCATGCATTTGCCCACTCACCTAACCTATCCAAGTCACTCTGCAGCCTCATAGCATCCTCCTCGCAGCTCACACTGCCATCCAACTTAGTGTCATCCGCAAATTTGGAGATACTACATTTAATCAGCCTCGTCTAAATCATTAATGTACAGTGTAAACAGCTGGGGCCCCAGCACAGAACCTTGCGGCACCCCACTAGTCACTGCCTGTCATTCTGAAAAGTACCCATTTACTCCTACTCTTTGCTTCCTGTCTGCCAACCAGTTCTCAATCCACATCAGCACACTACCCCCAATCCCATGTGCTTTAACTTTGCACATTAATCTCTTGTGTGGGACCTTGTCGAAAGCCTTCTGAAAGTCCAAATATACCACATCAACTGGTTCTCCTTTGTCCACTTTACTGGAAACATCCTCAAAAAATTCCAGAAGATTTGTCAAGCATGATTTCCCTTTCACAAATCCATGCTGACTTGGACCTATCATGTCATCATTTTCCAAATGCGCTGCTATGACATCCTTAATAATTGATTCCATCATTTTACCCACTACTGAGGTCAGGCTGACCGGTCTATAATTCCCTGTTTTCTCTCTCCCTCCTTTTTTAAAAAGTGGGGTTACATTGGCTACCCTCCACTCGATAGGAATTGATCCAGAGTCAATGGAATGTTGGAAAATGACTGTCAATGCATCCACTATTTCCAAGGCCACCTCCTTAAGTACTCTGGGATGCAGTCCATCAGGCCCTGGGGATTTATCGGCCTTCAATCCCATCAATTTCCCCAACACAATTTCCCGACTAATATTGATTTCCCTCAGTTCCTCATCCTTACTAGACCCTCCGAACCCTTTTATATCCGGAAGGTTGTTTGTGTCCTCCTCAGTGAATACCGAACCAAAGTACTTGTTCAATTGGTCCGCCATTTCTTTGTTCCCCGTTATGACTTCCCCTGATTCTGACTGCAGGGGACCTACGTTTGTCTTTACTAACCTTTTTCTCTTTACAATCCGCCTTAAGTTCCCTGCAAGCTTCTTCTCGTACTCCATTTTCCCTGCCCTAATCAAACCCTTTATCCTCCTCTGCTGTGTTCTAAATTTCTCCCAGTCCCCGGGTTCGCTGCTATTTCTGGCCAATTTGTATGCCACTTCCTTGGCTTTAATACTATCCCTGATTTCCCTTGATACCCACGGTTGAGCCACCTTCCCTTTTTTATTTTTACGCCAGACAGGAATGTACAATTGTTGTAGTTCATCCATGCGGTCTCTAAATGTCTGCCATTGCCCATCCACAGTCAACCCCTTAAGTATCATTCGCCAATCTATCCTAGCCAATTCACGCCTCATACCTTCAAAGTTACCCTTCTTTAAGTTCTGGACCATGGTCTCTGAATTAACTGTTTCATTCTCCATCCTAATGCAGAATTCCACCATATTATGGTCACTCTTCCCCAAGGGGCACAATGAGATTGCTAATTAATCCTCTTTCATTACACAACACCCAGTCTAAGATGGCCTCCCCCCTAGTTGGTTCCTCGACATATTGGTCTAGAAAACCATCACTTATGCACTCCAGGAAATCCTCCTCCACCGTATTGCTTCCAGTTTGGCTAGCCCAATCTATGTGCATATTAAAGTCACCCATTATAACTGCTGCACCTTTATTGCATGCACCCCTAATTTCCTGTTTGATGCCTTCCCCAACATCACTACTACTGTTTGGAGGTCTGTACACAACTCCCACTAGCGTTTTCTGCCCCTTGGTATTCCTTAGCTCCACCCATACCGATTCCACATCATCCAAGCTAATGTCTTTCCTAACTATTGCATTAATCTCCTCTTTAACCAGCAATGCTACCCCACCTCCATTTCCTTTTATTCTATCCTTCCTGAATGTTGAATACCCCTGGATGTTGAGTCACCCATGATAACTGCTGCACCTTTATTGCATGCACCCCTAATTTCCTGTTTGATGCCCTCCCCAACTTCACTACTACTGTTTGGAGGTCTGTACACAACTCCCACTAGCGTTTTCTGCCCCTTGGTATTCCTTAGCTCCACCCATACCGATTCCACATCATCCAAGCTAATGTCCTTCCTTACAATTGCCTTAATTTCCTCTTTATCCAGCATCGCCACCCCGCCTCCTTTTCCTTTCTGTCTATCCTTCCGAAATGTTGAGTACCCTTGGATGTTGAGTTCCCAGCCTTGGTCACCCTGGAGCCATGTCTCCGTGATGCCAGCCACATCGTATCCGTTAACTGCTATCTGCACAGTTAATTCGTCCACCTTATTCTGAATACTCCTCGCATTGAAGCACAGAGATTTCAGGCTTGCCTTTTTAACACACTTAGACTCTTTAGAATTTTGCTGCAAAGTAGCCCTTTTCGTTTTTTGCCTTGGGTTTCTCTGCCCTCCACTTTTACTCATCTCCTTTCTGTCTTTTGCCTCTGTCTCCCTGCATTGGTTCCCATCCCCCTGCCATATTAGTTTAACTCCTCCACAACAGCACTAGCAAACACTCCTCCTAGGACATTGGTTCCGGTCCTGCCTAGGTGCAGACCGTCCGATTTGTACTGGTCCCAACTCCCCCAGACGACCGGTTCCAATGCCCCAGGAATTTGAATCCCTCCTTGCTGCACCACTGCTCAAGCCACGTATTCATCTGAGCTATCCTGCAATTCCTTCTCTGACTAGCACGTGGCACTGATTGCAATCCCGAAATTACTACGCTCCAAGTGTGTTTTCCTGGTGCCAGAGGTCGAATTTTTAGGGAGAAAAATTGTGGCAGATGACATCAGACACATGGACTAAAAGACAGAGGCCATCAAGAATGCACCCAGACCACAGAATGTGACGGAGCTGCGTTCATTCCTGTGACTTCTCAACTATTTTGGTAACTTTCTACCCAGGTTAAGCACTTTGCTGGAACCGTTGCACATGTTGCTACGTAAGGGTGACGACTGGGTTTGGGGTAAATCTCAAGAGACAGCCTTTGAGAAGGCCAGAAACCTACTGTGTTCTAATAAGTTACTTGTACTGTATGACCCATGTAAACGATTAGTGCTAGCTCGTGATGTGTCTTCATACGGGGTCGGCTGTGTGTTACAGCAAACCAATGTATCGGGCAAACTTCAACCGGTTGCATACGCGTCTAGAAGTCTGTCTAAGGCTGAAAGAGCCTACAGTATGGTCGAGAAAGAGGCGTTAGCATGTGTATATGGAGGTAAGAAAATGCACCAATACCTATTTGTTCTTTGGTTTGAGCTTGAAACCGACCACAAACCGCTCATTTTGCTGTTTCCAGAAAGCAAAGGTATAAACACCAATGCTTCGTCCCACATCCAAAGATGGGCACTAACATTATCCGCCTATGACTACGTTATTTGCCACAGACCAGGCACAGAGAACTGTGCTGATGCCCTCAGTCGGCTACCATTGCCCACTACTGGGGTGGAAATGGCGCAGCCCGCAGACTTGCTTCTGGTCATGGATGTTTTTGAGAGTGAGGGGTCACTAGTCACTGCTCACCAGATCAGGACCTGGACCAGCCAGGATCCTGTGCTATCACTTGTAAAAAGTTGCGTCCTCAATGGGAGCTGGTCGGCCGTTCCCGGGGAAATGCAAGATGAAATTAAGCCGTTTCACCAACGTAAAGATGAAATGTCCATCCAGTCGGATTGTCTCTTATGGGGTAATCGTGTGGTTTTGCCAAAAAAAGGCAGGGAAACGTTTATACGCGACCTACACAATACCCACCCAGGCATAGTCATGATGAAGGCTATAGCCAGGTCGCATGTTTGGTAGCCCGGCATTGACTCAGACTTAGAGTCATGCGTACACCAGTGCAACACATGCTCACAATTGAGCAATGCACCAAGGGAGGCTCCATTGAGTCTGTGGTCATGGCCCTCCAAACCGAGGTCCAGGATCCACGAAGATTTTGCTGGCCCCTTTCTCGGAAAGATGTTTTTAGTTGTAGTGGACGCTTACCCTAAATGGATTGAATGCGTAATTATGTCATCCAGCACATCCACTGCTACCATTGAAAGCCTCCGGGCTATGTTCGCCATCCATGGCTTGCCCGACATCCTTGTCAGTGACAATAGACAGTGTTTCACCAGCTCGGAATTCAACGAGTTTGTGACCCGCAACGGCATCAAGCATGTCAGGTCTGTCCCGTTTAAGCCCGCATCCAATGGTCAAGCGGAACGGGCAGTCCAAACAATCAAACAGAGCTTGAATCGCGTGATGCAAGGCTCCTTGCAGACCCACTTATCTCGGGTTCTGCTCAGCTACCGGACGCGACCCCACTCGCTCACTGGGGTTCCCCCTTGCAGAACTATTAATGAAGAGAGCACTCAAAGCCAGGCTCTTCCTAGTCCACCCGGATCTCAATGATCATGTGGAAAACCGGCGTCACCGGACAAACATGTACCACGATCGCGCGGCTGTATCGCGTGACATTGATGTTAACGATCCTGTTTTTGTCTTTAATTAAGGTCATGGTCCTAAATGGGTCGCTGGCACTGTCTTGGCCAAGAAGGGGAGTAGAGTGTTTACAGTCAAACTATTGAATGGACAAACGTGCAGAAAGCATTTGGATCAGACCAAACTGCGATTCACCGACAACCAGGAACAACTTGAAGAGGACATCACCATCATCGATCCACCAACACACACCCAACCAGCGATCAACCTCGCTGTCAATCAAGAGGATGAACCCACCATTCCCAACAGTCCTGTCAGACCTGCCACACCGCAGTGCAGCAATGGTCCGACCAACTCACCCATGCCAGAGTTTGAACTCAGACGATCAACCAGGGAGCGTAGGGCCCCGGATCGTCTCAACTTGTAAATAATTTGTATCAAAGACTTTGCGGGGGAATGATGTTATGTATGTAAACATTGTAACTGTGTAAGACTTGCCACCAGAGGGTGCAACTGTTGGAGACCCAAGGGTCACCTGCACACCTCGTGCAAGGGAGTATAAAAGGTTGTCATGCTGCATAGGCACTCTGGAGTTGTATTAAAGAGACTAAGGTCACATCAGTTTTAGCTCACAGTACTCAGTCTTGTGGAGTTCTTCTATATTTAACAGATAAGATAGATGGAAATGATGAAACTCAGAGATCTGTGGCTTCATAAAAATGCATCTGGCAAAACAGATTGTAAAACATTGGGCAACGAGTGGAAAAACATAAGAATAGAGCAGTCTGCTTCTAGCTTTCTGTTATTACATTTTTACAAAACTTTGGCCAGAATCTGCCTCTAATTAAGAATTAAATTTGTCCTGTCAATTGTTTTAGTGAAGCAAACAACACGATTACGGAATGGGGAAACCTCTTTTGCAATTTTGCTGATTTCTTGACTTAAAGTCATTGAGGAGGAATTTCACTCCCTAGATCCAGGACAAAATTGGCCATAATTTCTCCACACGTGATGAGATCGATGTGGCCGGGGTTATTAGCATGTGGAAAGCCCGCTCCCAACTCGAGCCCACTCTCCTGAATCTTCCAATGATTGGGCTTGTTAAGCTCGCCCTGTGGGCTTCCCGGCCAATTAAGAGGAAGCTGGTCTGATGACATCATTTGATGTCACGTCATCAGCCGATTTCCTTAAAGGGACCATGCCCACAATGGTTTTGAGAGTTCTTCTGTCATTGCTCTGCAGCATTGAGGTGCTGCAAACACTGACAACTCTTTTTGGGGGGAGGGGGACAAAATACACATTAGATCAAGTGCCCCCCGATCTGGGGGACAATCCAGACACTTAACTGCCCCTTTTTAAAAAAGTTTTTGTTTCTTTGTGTTTTTTTTGTGATTTTTTTTTGGGGGGGGGCATTAAAACCATATATTTTACAAGTGCCTCCTATAAAAGGGGAGGGGGACACTAAAAATCCGGCAATTAAAACAAATTAAACTTTAAAACATATAAAATCAAATTAAAATTTGGTTGCCGGGGGTAACGATGCACTCCAGTCCCTCCGGCGCCCACCTCTCGCGGAAGGCCGCGAGCGTACCGGTGGATACCGCGTGCTCTATCTCTAAGGACACCCTGGCACGGGTGTACGCGCGGAAGAGGCAGGCAGTCGGGCTGAACGACCCCCTCAACCACCCGCTGCCTGGACCGGCTGATGGCACCCTTGGCCGTGCCCAGGAGCAGTCCTATGAGGAGGCCCTCGCACCTACCCGCTCCCCTCCGCACAGGGTGCCCAAAGATCAGGAGTGTGGGACTGAAGTGCAACCGGAAATTGAGGAGCAGCCGCAAACACTGACAAGCACTGCACAGAGGTGTCAGCTGTGCCTCTCATCACATCCTCAACACTCTGCCTTCCCTAATCTACCCCACACATCTTTACTCACGCCAACTTACCTTCCACTTCCATCCATCCCTCTCTCTCCCGACATTATCACTTTCCCATCTCACTAGCCACCCCTCATCCTAGTCCAATCATACCAACTAACGACACACAAGGGTAGCCAATGTTCATGTCATCATCATCATAGGCAGTCCCTCGAAATCGAAGAAGACTTGCCTCCACTCTAAAAGTGAGTTCTTAGGTGACTGAACAATCCATTATGGGATTTACAGTCCCTGTCACAGGTGGGACAGACAGTGGTTGAAGGAAAGGGTGGGTGGGACTGGTTTGTCGCACGCTCCTTCCGCTGCCTGCACTTGTTTTCTGCATGCTCTCGGCGATGAGACTCGAGGAGCTCAGCGCCCTCCCGGATGCTCTTCCTCCACTTAGGGCGGCCATTGACCAGGGACTCCCAGGTGTCGGTGGGGGTGTTGTATTTTATCAAGGAGGCTTTGAAGGTGTACTTGAAATGTTTCCACTGCCCACCTGGGGCTCGCTTGCCATGTAGGAGCTCAGAGTAGCATGCTTGCTTTGAGAGTCTTGTGTCAGGCATGCGAACAATGTGAGCCACCCAACGGAGCTAGTCGAGTGTGGTCAGTGCCTCGATGCTGGGGATGTTGGCCTGATCGAGGACGCTAATGTTGGTGCGTCTGTCCTCCCAGGGGATTTGCAGGATCTTGCAGAGATATCGTTGGGGGTATTCCTCCAGCGATTTGAGGTGTCTATTGTACATTGTCCATGTCTCTGAGCCATACAGGAGGGCAGGTATCACTACAGCCCTGTAGACCATGAGCTTAGTGCCAGATTTGAGGGCCTGATCTTCAAACACTCTCTTCCTCAGGCAACCTGACATGTATAATTAATGTTGATGTATTGTCAAACATTGAAATCTTTATTTTCAGCACTTTGCGTTCTTGGACAGATTTGTGAGCACCTTTGGAAGTGGTTTAGTGAGTTGTAGTGAATGGTGAGACATAAGGGTACCTCCCACAATGGTGATGAGTGTGAAAGGAATGGGTTGGACATTACAGGGATACTTTATGGAGCTGTTGTGGGATGGTGCCAACCTGGCGCATCATGTAGCAGTCAGGGTGTACAGCATGAAGTGAAGTAAATGTGGCCATGGTGAGGGAATCACTGGCCTTCTGGGCAGCAATGTGGTCAGGGCTGATGCCCTATGTACTGTGCAGCATTAGTTGATTGTGGAGAAGGTTGGTGATGTTGGTGTGTTCAGTGATGTTGGTGTTGGGGCTGATCGTGGTAGACCAAGGTGACAGTTTTCGAGGACACCGATGCTGCTGGAATAGATGGCAGATGAGGTTGAGATGACAGAAGCGATCTGTTAATGGTGAGAGAGGTTTCTCCAAGGATGTGACAGTGGATAGAGAGTTCACTGCAAACACTTCCAACCTGCATACAGCTCAAAAGTCTCTTCCAAATCCTGAAGGCTTCAGCATCTGACACTGGAAAGTGAACAGCTGTGAAATGGTAGCTTTTATACCACTTCTGCAGCTGTCAACTAGCCAAAGTGATGGAGATTCACTGAGAACCCGACTCCACTTACCTGGCATGAAACTTAAGGCACGGCAAACCCGTTAAAAGGTTGGTAAAATTGTACGTACTTGCTTTTAACCATCTTAACTACCATTTAATTATGTAAATGACCTGTCCCGCTGCTTGCTGTCGGGTCTGCAATCCGAACACAGATATGGTAGTTGAGAAACTCACACAGAGGCAGGTTTAGAGCGGGATCCCGACCCGCTGTCAATCACGGCCATTTTGACAGCGGGCCCGCCTCCAAACCCACACTCGCAGGGCTGGGAAGATTCTGGCCCTTGTATCTAGAAAAGAGAATGCTTTATTTCTCTCTCGTCTGATCAGTGGAACAGTCACAAGCTATTAAGGAGCTTGTGTGAGGAGGACACAAAAAATCTGCAAAAGGACATAGACAGGCTAAGTGAGTGGGCAAAAATTTGGCAGATGGAGTATAATGTTAGAAAGTGTGAGATCATGCACTTTAGCAGAAAAAAAATCAAAAAGCAAGTTATTATTTAAATGGAGAAAAATTGCAAAGTGCTGCAGTACAGCGGGACCTGGACTTGTGCATGAAACACAAAAGGTTAGTATGCAGGTACAGCATGTGATCAGGAAGGCTAATGGTATCTTGGCCTTTATAGCAAAGGGGATGGAGTATAAAAGCAGGGAAGTCTTGCTACAGTTATACAGGGTATTGGTGAGGCCACACTTGGAATACTGCCTAGTTTTGGTTTCTATATTTATGAAAGGATATACTTGCTTTGGAGGCAGTTCAGAGAAGGTTCACTAGGTTGATTCTGGAGATGAAGGGGTTGACTTATGAGGAAAGGTTGAGGAGGTTGGGCCTCTACTCATTGGAATTCAGAAGAATGAGAGGTGATCTTATTGAAACGTATAAGATTATGAGGGGGCTTGACAAGGTGGATGCAGAGAGGATGTTTCCAGTGATGGGGGAGACTAGAACTAGGGGGCATAATCTTAGAATAAAGAATAATTTAAAACTGAGATAAGGAGAAATTTCTTCTCTCAGAGGGTTGTAAATCTGTGGAATTCGCTGCCTCAGAGAGCTGTGGAAGCTGGGTCATTGAATAAATTTAAGACAGAGATAGACAGCTTCTTAACTGATAAGGGGTTATGGGGAGCGGGCAGGGAAGTGGAGCTGAGTCCATGATCAGATCAGCCATGATTGTATTAAATGGCGGAGCAGGCTCGAGGGACTGTATGGCCTACTCCTGCTCTTATTTTTTATGTTCTTACATATCAGGTTTTAAGCAAATACAGAGCCAGGGAAATGGGGGAGGGTTGCGATGGTTTCTGATAAATATAAAACTATCGTCTCATCTAACACAAGCCTCTTTTTCTTTTATAGTTGTTAATAAACTTCAATCATTTTATTTTCTTGCAAAATCTAAGTACAATAACATCACTTTCCATGCTTAACCTTCACAGCACCATGGATAAATGCAGTCATGTCGCAGGGACAATGATGTTTTGTTTGTTTGCAGCAAATATTTCCTCACTGACATGATTTTCATGTTATGTAGGGGTACACAGAGGCTACCAGTTAATTTGGTAGCATGCCAAACATCAATTGTAAGGGTTTCTGCCGTGTAAAGGTGCTGCACAATCCTCCAAACATACTCATTTTGTGATTGCCAAATATCGAGCGGCAAACACTTTTTCCAGTCTTGTTTGTCGAACTGATTTGGACAAGGAAACCAATCACAAACCTGATCTTGAGGGATCATGTCTATCTGCAACTCTTGATCTGTGAAAATTGAACTGATCATAGATACATGTCTCGATTCCATTATAACGGAAATATGTGTTCTATTAATACTTTGGTGGTACTTTGCTGGGCAATATGCCGAGTCATCTAGTTTGTAAATGCTTTACAGCACAACCTCACAATTTAGAGGAGTGTCCACATTGAGATTAGTGATGAATGGACTACTGCCCTGGCTAGTAATGAGCAGTGCAGAAGCCTGCACCTGTGTTATCAAATTTTATTTGATAACACTCCTGTGAAGCACCGTGGGTCATTTTACTATGTCAAAGGAACTAAACAAATGCAATTTGTTATTGATGTGGTGATCACCAAACATTATAAAGAGAGGTTTGCAATGTGTTTACAACTCACTTAAGTTGAGGTGATATTCGGTTGCCAAAGTGAGATCGATCATAGAATGATACAGCACAGGAGGCCATTCGGCCCATCGTGCCTGTGCCGGCTCTTTGAAAGAGTTATCCTATTAGTCCCACATAGCCCTGCAAACTTTTCCTTTACAAATATTTATCCAATTCCTTTTTGAAAGTTACTGTTGAATCTGCTTCCAGGCAGTGCATTCCAGATCATAACAGTACGCTGCTCATCTCACCTCTGGTTCTTTTGCCAATTACCTTAAATCTGTGTCCACTGCTTATTGACCCTCCTGCTGCTGAAAACAGTTTCTCCTATTTACTCTATCAAAACCCTTCATGATTTGGAACACCTCTATTAAATATTCTTTTAACCTTCTCTGCTCTATTTTTTCTTTTTTTTTCCTAAACCAATTTTTGCCACTTCTGTTGAAGCCTCGTGGTGTGGCAGCCTTGATTCGTTATTGGGGTTTTCAATTCATTTTCGTTAGCAGCAGAACAAAACACTAGTCCTTGCGATTAGACTTCTGTCTTGTTCCAGCTGACCTGAAGACCCAGGCTAGATGCTTCTCGGTCAGGAATCCATTGGGCTTTAGTGAGGGTGTACAGAATTCCAGCCAAGGGCCACTAAGTCAGCAACAAATTCTAGATCTGTATACATACAGTCACTGCCTAGGCTGTTCCCACATCCACTTCTTTCTGTTGCTGACTTCAAGATGTAGTCAAAGCCCGCCCAGAATACGGTTGGGGCGAGAACACGACCCTAATTCTCGGGTATTCAACTAGGAAGGCTCAGAAAGTTTATAGTCACTCTAAAAAGCGGTGAGAATGTCAGTTGTGTTCCTGTGCTGCCCAATAGCACAGCGTGGAGGTGTAACAATAGTGCCCTCTTGTGGTCCGAACTGGATATACCTGTCTTTTGTATGTGGCCCAATGTGCCTCACAAATCTTCTGAAAAGGAGGTTGAGTCAACAGCTGATAAGACAAAGGCGGATAAAAAAAATATTCAAGCTGCGTCATACAGATATGATCAGGCTCACTTTGTACAATTTGCCTTTGCATAACAATACAAAACAGTGAACACACTAACCTACCCATGTCATCTTACCTGATTTAAACAAAATAACTTCTAACTACCCTCCTGCCTAGCAACCTTTGCAGCTTCCCTCACAGCTTCCTGTTGTTAATTAGCTGCGTGTCTACCTGTGTCTCTGACTCTATTTTTATCTCCCTTTGTTCACAGCCAGAAGTGAAGGCCTGTCATGCAAGTCCCACTGAGCAGCTGGGACCAGGGGCAGCAACCCAAGACAATGGATTGGAGCTGTTCACTGGATTCCTGAGACAGGCTAAACATGTGTCTGTGATGGTGGGTGGGAAGAGGATCAGGTTTTGGCTCCATCACCCTGCCAATGGATTCAGTTGTGATAAATACGGTGGAGGCTCACACTTTAGAAAGGACCACTTGTAGAGGGGTTGCTGCCTGTAGAACCAAACTCTCAGCTTCAGGGCAGCAGGAGGCATGAAAATTAGAGATGGAAAACATGTAATGATAAATAAAGCTCCTCGATGTCTGAGCTGGTTTAGGTATTGGGTAGTGTAAGCCCTGGCTCAGTGGGCAGCACTCTTCACCTCTGAGTCAAAAGGTTGTGGGTTCAAGTCCCACTCCAGAGACTTGAGCACATAATCCAGGCTGACACGCCAGTATGGTGCTGAGGGAGTGCTGCACTGTCGCAGGTACCGTTTTTCAGATGAGATGTTAAACCTAGGCCCTGTTTGCTCTCTCAGGTGGACGTAAAAGATCACTATTTCGAAGAAGAGCAGGGGAGTTCTCCCGGTATCCTGGCCAATATTTATCCCTCAATCAACATCGCTGAATCAGATTATTTGGTCATTATCACATTGCTGTTTGTGGGAGCTTGCTGAGCACAATTGGCTGTACCAGTTCCTACATTACAACAGTGACTACACTTCAATAGTACTTCATTGGCTGTAAAGTGCTTTGGGACATCCTGAGGTTGTGAAAAGTGCTATATAAATGTAAGTTTTCTTTTCTTTCTTTTTAACCAAAGGGAGAATTAACTTGTATAAGTTAAATAAGAAAGAAAATATGAAAATGATGGGCAGGAAAAGATCATCTGGTTCATCAGGTGTGCCCCGCACAGTCATGATGCCTGAAGCATCATGATTCAACACCCGCCCCGCTTACTCAGCAGCAGCCTGTAATTTCCTGGGAGAAGCAAAAAATCAAAAGAAAACCCAGGGCCAATTAGGGAAAAATAATCGGACAACTCCTCTTTACCCTCCTTAGCCAATCAAATCTAGTCCAGGAAAATAAGAGGAACTAAGTCCATAACTTGATTGAAGCAGAGATCAGCTTGGAAGTAGCCACTTGAATAGATTATTTGCTTAAGAGTAACCATGTTTAATAAATAATTTATTCGTGAAATTAAACGGAAGAAACCTAAGGGTGTGGTGGGGTGGAGAGAATTCATTTGTAGTTAATTCTTGACAACCAAAACTATTAAAGGGAATGCAATCCCAGGGAAACTGGTCATTGAATAATTTAGTAGTCAGGAATAAACAGAATTGTTGACAGTAAGAAATTAACTTGTTCCACAGGACTGACAGTTGGAGTTATGGGCAAAAAATTTTAGAGTCAGAATATAGATAGAAGGATTGCATTGAAACGATATGCACGCACTCTGCAGGTAGCTAAAGCGAGTGGCAGTGGATTTAGTATTTTATTAATTTGGAAACAGGAAAGTGAGGAGGAGATTCAATTAATTATTGACAGCGAATGTGAGGCTCCTGGCTTTTAACATGGAAATGTGAGGAGACTGGGAAGGAGATATTTCTGCTACATCTTAACGGTCATAGAATCTTACAGCACAGGAGACCATTCAGCCTATCGTGCCTGTGCCGGTTTTTGGAAAGGGCTATCCAATTAGTCCTGCGCTTTCCCCATAGTCCTGCAATTTCTTTCCCCTTTAAGTATTTATCCAATTCCCTTTTGAAAGTGAATGTTGAATCTGTTTCCACCACTGATATAGTGGTTACAAATTAGGAAGAAAGCGCCAGAATTTCCCTAACCTGTTTTTCTGGCGCTCTCACTCGAGCTGCGCCTCTTTTGTCTGCCTCCAAGCGTGCCGAAAAAAAGACCTCCATATTCTGGCCGCTTGCCAGCCTCTCCTCTGTCGTGGCGCAGCGTGGTCCAATGGATTGGGGACAGATCCAGATCCTGGCGCTGAAAACAGTGCCGGGACCTCTGCACATGCGCGCTAGAGTCTGCCCGCATGTGCAGTAGCTCCTGGCAGGCCATTTCTGCAAACGCGCGCTGCAGGCTGCGTGGGAGGGGCCCGAGGCATGCCGTCCCTAGCCCTAGCCAAATGGGCTCCCTCATCGGTGGCCAGAGTGTGCTCTGCAGGCTGTGTCATCTGATTGTTTTCTTCCCTTCATGTCAAAAGATGATTTGATTCATTTCAGCCTTGGATTAGGGGATTTACAGATTAGAAACACTGAGAAAATCAAGGTGGAACTTTGGCCAGAGAGGGGCCCGTGGTGATGGTTCTTGAATCCACCAGTGGCGACACCTCTGACCTGATTGTAAAACTCCTGCAGAGTATCTTGGGGTCAGGGTTTGTAACTCTCGATCAGGTGAACCGGGGATTCATGCGGGTGTTTGATGCCATGCCGGATATCAGTCTAGACGTGCTTCGCAAGAGGGTACTTCCACCTCCCCCCACCCTGCCCCCTCCTCTCCCCCCACTCCCTCCCCCCTCCTCTCTCCCACGCCCTCTCCTTTCTCCCCCCCTCCCCGCCCCCCAAGCCCTGGTCGAATGGGCTCCCTCATCGGCAACCCGCTGCATTCCCTAAGGTAGGACTTCTATTTATTATTTGTTATTTACTGATTGATTTTGGTGCTTTAGGTGCAGGGTTCCTTCTATTTTTTTATTTGTTATTTATTGATTGCTTATTACTTTGGTCTTGGTGCTTTAGGGGCAGAGTTCCTTATATTTTATTTATTAATTAATTGCTTAATACTTTTTGTGCTTTGTTTGATGCTTGGTGGTGCTTTAAATGTAGTTACTTGCGCCGATTCCTTAACAGTAAGGTGTTTCTGTGCGGATAAAAGTGGACACATACGCTGCCCTAAGTTAGTTTAGTTCAATTTTTTTCTGGCCAAATCTGCATAAATGATGTAAGTGGCTGGGAACGCCCCCTTTTGAAAATAAAACTGACCTTACAAAAAACTTAACTCACTTACACTGGCGCAAATTAAATGGCCATATTTGTAACTAAAAATATACACCAGAAAAATCAAGTTACGCCAAAAAAAACGGTGCAACTCATGGGGAAATTTGAGCCCATAGGACTTATCTTTATATAGCATCATGTCACATCCTCAGGCTTTTCTCAAAGCATATCCAATTAATTGCTTCTTTAAAGTCCAATGACTATTGTTATGTAAGCCAAACACAGCTGCCAATTTGTGCATAGCAGTATCCCACAAACAGGACACAAGACAAATGACCAGTTCATCTGTTTTTGGTCATACTGGGTGAGTGAAGAATATTGGCAGGACAAAGCAAAATATTAATATAGCAATCAAGTAAAGACAAGGGAGAAACTTACCTGTTTTTACTTCGTAGCAACAAAACATTTATAATAGAAATTAATGTATTTCTCCCCATATTTTCTCTTTTCCCCTTCTTTTCTGTTTCCAAGAATGTCAGATGCCTTCTGGTACCTCAGCCAAGAGATAATACATTATGCTTAAACATTGGCAGTGAGTTTTGGCAGCCTATTTGATTATGGAAAAGGTGGGAAAAACATAGTTGAGCCTAACTTGACATCTACATGTGTACTTTCAGAAGGGGTCACTGGAGAGCAGTTGGAAGCAAGTATCTCATACAATTCCCCTTCCCGATCTTAACTGTAGTGGCTGACTACAGCCAACTCAACACAGATCCAATTTCAGGCTTTGTATTGAACAACACCCATCCCTCAACCAACACCATCAAAACAGATTCACTCGGCATTTTTAAAATCTCATTGCTGTTGTGGGATCTTGCTGTGTGCAAATTGGACAACACATTCTCCTACAAAGCATCTTTGACTACACTTAAACAGTTATTGGCTGTGAAGAACTTTGGGACGTCCTGATGATATGAAAAGTGTTATATAAATGGAAGTTTGTTCTTTCTCTCCATAGGCAGGGAAACATTCCAGTTATGACGGTGGCAATGTGCTGCCACATTGTACTTGAGGACCATTGTGTAATGCCATAGAGTGGTGTGATTTGGGACACATGTGCAACATTCCCTACAATTCTAGGTTTGTAATCTCAATCATATCCCCTGTGGGGAAACAATAAGTAGAAGGTTTAAAGTAGTGACAATGCAATCTGTTTGAATCAAAACAGGACAAACAGCATGAATTTGCATAACGGGTACCATATACTACAACATCACATTGTTACTGAAAAGCCAACTTGCAGATCTGCAAAATGCTGAGTTATGGAAATTCCTAATTACTCCTACAAAACATTGCAGTGTGTAGGACTGTTAAACAATTCGAATGGGTACATTTTGAACAACGCTTAGATTGGTTGCATATTTAAAGGTCTAAATATGTCATCATCATCATAGGCGGCCCCTCGAACGAGGATGACTTGCTTCCACGAGAGTTCACAGATGTTTCAATGAAGGACCCGATGTTCCAGTCCTGAACTTCAGTTGAGGGGGTGGAAGGTGCCCATGCGTGAATTTTTTTAACGTGTGGTGACCGTTGCATATCAGCCACCAAATAGGCTTGACAGAGCTCGGCCTTTATCCAGTGGCAAGGATTAACCAGGATGACTGGAGACCTGCTCTGTCACACGGACCTAGTGTGCACACATATCGCAGTGTGGGCAGGTCCGTGCTGCCCCTGGGCCTTCGACTCTTCTGGGCCCCATACCCTCATTCGCCACACCTCCACCACGATGTTCCAGGGCCCGCGTTCCAGCTCTATTTATAGCCCCGACAAGCGGTGGTGTTCTCTCACAGGTCGGGGTGGCCCATGATGTTCCAGGACCCGGTGCTCCAGCTCTATTTATGTATATACCTTTTGTCAAACTTGCTTTGAGACGGTGGTACAACATGTTAAACCTGCACCAAGAGAGATTGAAAGTTACAGTAGCCTAGACATTATATAGGCAGATAAACATATAACGTGTTTCTATGACATCTTTTTCTCCGCTATTTTAATAGAGGCAGTCACCAATTTAAATAAACAGGTTAACATCTTTATTGACATAGTGAACTGGGGAAATGTCTCATCCTTTTCAACAGTTCAACCGTCACAAAAACAGTTAGTCAAATTATAGATCTGGAGATCACACTCATCACCATCCCAGGTCAAGGGCGATTGCAGACGTGTGTGTGTGTGTGTGTGTGTGTGTGTGTGTGTGTGTGTGTGTGCAAACCATGATCCCCAATGCCAACCACGGGTCCCCATCTAAAGAGGTCAACACTAGACGGTGGGGGGGGGGGTGGGGGAAGGGTTGTTGTATATGCAGACTATGGATGTACTCTCTGTGTAGTCACTGTGTGGTTGCATAAGATGGAGACTTGTTTACCTGATGTACGATCAATAAGGGTTACACTGTGTATATACATGCTGGCACCACTAGAGGGTGCAACTGGTGGAGACTAGGGGTTTCCTACCCTGGTGGCAGGGCCCAGTATAAAAGGCTGCACACAATGCTTGTGCCTCACTCTGGAGTTTGGAATAAAGGATCAAGGTCACTACAGTTTGAGTACAACACATTGCCTCATGGAGTCATTCATAAGTACATCACAGACATAACGCGGGGATAGGAAAATCCACCTAATATGTTAGAAAGTATAAGAGGAAGACCAGCAGGACATGTGGGCAGGGTGGGGATAGAGCTCTGTACACAAATGCATTTATAATGAGAAATTACATAGAATTACATGGAATGTACAGCACGGAAACAAGTCATTCAGCCCAACTTGTCTGTGCCAGTGTTTATACTCCACACGAGCATACAACAAATGAGTTAGAAACATAACTTCAGTTAAAGGGTATGATGCAGTGGCAATTACAGAGACTGGGCCACAAGCTGGGCATGATTGGGAGTTAAATATTCTAGGCTATATGATCTTTAGAAAAGGCAGGGCAATTGGGAAAGGAGGGAGAGTAGCAATGTTGGTAAAATACACAATTACAACAGTGGAAAGCAGTAAGGGTGATCAGAATGAGTTGACAGTCTGGTGGGAGTTGTCTACAGACCTCCTTGTTGTGTATAGAAGAACTCCACGAGGCTGAGTACTGTGAGCTAAACTTAGTGTGACCTTAGTCTTCTTTATTACAACTCCAGAGTGCCTAAACAACATGGCAGCCAACCTTTTATACTGGCCCTGCACGTATTAGCAGGTGACCATTAGAACTCCAACAGTCGCGCCTTCTGGTGGCAAGTATTACATAGTTACATACATAACATCACTCCCCCCCCCCCCCCCCAAAGTCTTCGGTACAAATTATTTACAAGTTGAGGCGATCCGGAGCCCTTCACTCCCTGGTTGATCCTCGAAGTTCAAACCCTGGCGTGTGTGAATTGGCCAGACCATTGCTGCACTGCACCGCAGCTGGTCTGACAGGACTGTCCAGAACGGTGGGTTCATCCTCGTGATCGACAGCGAGGTCGTTTGCTGGTTGGGTATGTGTTGGTGGATCGTCGATGGTGATGTCCTCTTCAAGTCGTTCCTGGTTGTCAGTAAATTGCAATTTGGTCTGATCTAAATGCTTTCTGCACGTTTGGCCATTTAACAGTTTGATTATAAACACCCTATTCCCTTCCTTGGCCAAAACAGTGCCAGCAACCCACTTGAGACCATGACCGTAATTCAGAACAAACACAGGGTCGTTGACATCGATGTCATGTGAAACAGCCGCACGAACGTGGTACATGTTCTGCCGGTGTCGCATGATCATTAAGATCCGGGTGGACTAGGGAGAGAGCCTGGTTTTGAGGACTCTCTTCATTAACAATTCTGCCGGGGGAACCCCGGTGAACGAGTGGGGTCGCGTCCGGTAACTGAGCAGAATGCGAGACAAACGGGTATGCAGGGAGCTGTCCGTCACGCGTTTCATGCTCTGCTTGATTGTTTAGACTGCCTGCTCTGCTTGACCATTAGACGTGGGCTTAAACGGAGCAGACCTGACATGCTTGATGCCATTGCGGGTCATAAATTTGTTGAATTCCGAGCTAGTGAAATATGGTCCATTGTCGCTGACAAGGACGTCGGGCAAGCCATGGGTGGCGAACATAGCCCAGGGGCTTTCAATGGTGGCTGTGGACGTGCTGGATAACATAATTACACATTCAATCCACTTGGAGTAAGCCTCCACAACTACTAAAAACATCTTTCATAGAAAGGGGCCGGCAAAATCTACGTGGATCCTGGACCATGGTTTGGAGGGCCATGACCACAGACTCAGTGGAGCCTCCCTTGGTGCATTGCTCAGTTGTGAGCAAGTGTTGCACTGATGCACGCATGACCCCAAGTCCGAGTCAATGCCGGGCCACCAAACATGTGACCTGGCAATTGCCTTCATCATGACAATGCCTGGAAGGGTACTGTGTAGGTCGCGTATAAACGTTTTCCTGCCTTTTTTGGCAAAACCACGCGATTATCCCATACGAGACAATTGAATTGGATGGACAATTCATCTTTGCGTCGGTGAAACGGCTCAATTTCATCTTGCATTTCCCCGGGAACAACCGACCAGTTCCTATTTTGGACGCAACTCTTTACTAATGATAGCACAGGTCCAGGTCCTGATCTGGCAAGCTGTGACAGGTGACCCCTCGCTCTCAAAAGCATTAATGATCAGTAACAAGTCTGCGGGCAGTGCCATTTCAACTCCAGTGGTGGGTAATGGTAGCCGGCTAAGAACATCGGCATAGTTCTCCGTGCCTGGTCTGTGGCGGATAACATAGTCATAAGCGGACAATGTTAGTGCCCATCTTTGGATGCGGGATGAAGCATTGGTGTTTATACCTTTCCTTTCTGAAAACAGTGAAATGAACGGCTTGTGGTCAGTTTCAAGCTCAAACCAAAGTCCAAATAGGTGTTGGTGCATTTTCTTAACCCCATATACACATGCTAACGCCTCTTTCTCGACCATACTATAGGCTCTCTCAGCCTTAGACAGACTTTTAGATGCGTATGCAACCGGTTGGAGGTTGCCCGATACATTGGCTTGTTGTAACATACAGCCGACCCCGTACGATAAGGCGTCACAAACTAGCACTAAACATTTATATGGGTCATAGTGTACAAGTAACTTATTTGAACATAGCAGGTTTCTGGCCTTCTCACAGGCTGTGTCTTGAGATTTGCCCTAAACCCAGTCACCACCCTTACATAGCAACATGTGCAAAGGCTCTAACGACGTGCTCAACCCGGGTAGAAAGTTACCGAAATAGTTGAGGAGTCCCAGGAACGAACGCAGCTCCGTCACATTCTGTGGTCTGGGTGCATTCTTGATGGCCTCTGTCTTTGAGTCCGTGAGCCTGATGCTGTCTGCTGCAATCTTTCTCCCAAAAATTCGACTTCTGGCACCAGGAAAACACACTTGGAGCGTTTCAGCCTGAATCCCACTCTGTATAGGCGACTTAGAACCTCTTCCAGGTTGTGTAGATGTTCGATGGTGTCACGACCAATGATCAGGATGTCGTCTTGAAACACAACGCTGCGCGGAACAAATTTCAGCAAACTCTCCATGTTTCTCTGGAAAATGGCTGCAGCCGAGCGAATCCCGAAAGGGCACCTGTGGTATATAAACAGCCCTTTGTGTGTGTTGATGCACGGCAGTCTTTTCGAAGAGTCAGCCAGCTCCTGTGTCATGTAGGCGGAGGTTAGGTCCAACTTGGTGAATGACTTCCCCCCCTGCTAATGTTGCGAACAGGTCATCCGCCTTGGGCAGTGGGTACTGGTCCTGCAGTGAGACTCGGTTAATCGTTACCTTGTAGTCTCCGCCGATTCTGAACGTGCCATCGCTTTTCAACACCGGAACAATTGGATTGGCCCACTCATTGAACTCGACTGGCGATATGATTCCTTCGCATTGGAGTCTGTCCAGTTCGATCTCGACTTTCTCCCTCATCATGTACGGAACCGCCCGAGCCTTGTGATGGACAGGGCGTGTATCGGGGCCTAGATGGATCTGTACCTTAGCGCCTGTGAAGTTGCCGATGCCTGGTTCGAATAGCGAGAGAAACTTGCTCAGCACTTGAGTACATGAGGCGTCATCCACTGAAGATAGTGCTTTGATGTCATTCCAATTCCATCTAATCTTTTCTAGCCAGCTTCTGCCAAATAGCGTTGGGCCATTGCCTGGAATAATCCACAATGATAGGTCATGCACAGCTCCATCATACGTTACCTTCACTGCCACACTTCCAGTGACTGGTATGAGCTCTTTGGTGTAGGTTCACAGCTTTGCATTAATTGGGCTCAGTTTGGGCCTTTGTGCTTTATTGCCCCACAGTTTTTCGAAAGCCTTCTGCCTCATTATTGACTGACTCGCAACCGTGTCCAACTCCATGGATGCTGGAACTCCATTTAATTTGACTTTCAGCATTATAGGAGGGCTCTTGGTGGTGAAGGTATGGACCCCTTACACTTCTTCCTCAGGTTGAGTTGCCTGTGCTGCGTGATCCGCGCCGGATCAATCACCCTCTGCCACATGGTATGTCTTAGCACGTTTGCCCATTCACTGGAGGTGCCCCATCATTGTGCAGCCTTTGCACACGTAGTGCTTGAATCGACATTGATGGGCCCGATGATTACCCCCGTAGCGTCAACACAGTGCTAATGGATTCACATTCACCCCCGATGGCAGACTCTGAGTCATCACAGGTCTTGCAGCCACAGACGTATGGGCCCTGCCATATTCAGTTTGGCCTGCTAGCGATGTTATTTTATGCACAGTACTTGCCGGTGCGCTTCGATGTTGAGAAGATATCTATTTGGTGTTATTGTCCGTGGCCATGCATGCCTGGGTGATCGCGATGGCCCTGTTCAGGTCTAGGGTTTCGGCAGCCAGCAACTTTCGAAGAATGATCTCGTGGCTGATGCCCAGCACGAAAAGGTCCCGCAGCATTTGCCCCAACGCAGCTCCAAAATTGCAAGGTCCCGTGAGGCATCTCAGGTTGGCAACATAATCCGCCACGTCCTGGCCCCCGGAGCGATGGTGCGTGTAAAAACAATACCTGGCCATGAGGATACTCTCCTTCAGCTTGAGGTGGCCTCGAACCAGCGTGCACAACTCTATATTCCTTCTCCGTTGGTTTTGTCGGTGCGAGCAAATTCTTGATGAGGCCGTATATTTTAGGCCCACAGACGATGAGGAGAACCGCCCTGCACTTGGCCATGTTAGTATCTCCTTCCAGCTCGTTGGACACGAAGTACTGGTCAAGACGCTCGACGAAAGCTTCCCAATCATCACCCTCTACGAATCTCTCTAATATTCCAACAGCAGCCACGATTGCGTGAAGGTTCGTATTTTGTTACTCGTTGCCAGTTGTTGTGTATCGAAGAACTCCACGAGACTGAGTACTGTGAGCGAAACTTAGTGTGACCTTAGTCTTCAGTATTACAACTCCAGAGTGCCTAAACAACATGGCAGCCAACTTTTATACTGGCCCTGCACATGTGTGCAGGTGACCATTAGGACTCCAACAGTCACGCCCTCTGGTGGCAAGTATTACATAGTTACATACATAACACTCCTGATAGTAGTGATGTAGTGGGGGATGTATAAATACAGATATCAGGGAAGCATGGAGCAAAAAATATATAGTTATAATAGGAGATTTTAATTTTCACTGACAGTGAGAATCAGAACAGCTTAAGTATTAAATGTGATGCATTTCTAGAATCGACGCGGAACAGTTTGTTAGAACAATATGTTATCATACCCAGAAAGGAACAGGTCTTATACTAAATTTGGTGATTAGTAACAAACCAGAAGTAGTTAACAATCTGAAGGTATAGGAACATCTTGCAAGTCGTGACCACAATATGACTGAATTTGATATTAGGCTTGAGAAGGAGATGGGAGAATCACAAATCAAGGTTTTAAAAAGTAAGAACTGAACTAACCACAGCAAACTGGGCTAAAATTGTTAATGGATAAACCTACAGACAGTGCAAAGTATGCAAAAAGAAATTGGTAAGTTACAAAACCAGTCTAGTTCCCTTGTGTAGTTAAGCAATCATAGTCAGCAAATGAGGTAAGAGACAGCATCAAGTTAAAAGAAAAGGCTTCCACCACTGCAAGGAATTGTGGAAACCCAATGGACTGGGGGAGTCATTAAGAGTAGCAAAGGGATACGAAGAAAGTAATGGTACAAAAGAGGAATATGAAAAAAACTTAAAAGGGGTATCAAATGTACTAGCAAAAGTCTTTATAAATATATAGAGAGAGTGGTAAAGGGGGTGGGCTCATTAAAGACAGATGCAGATGAGAGTATAATGGACAATAAGGAATGGCAGACTTGTTAAATGAGTACTTTGTGTCAATTTTCAGTGGAGAAAGAGGATAAATTATCAGCGTTACAAAGGAAACTAAAGGAAAGTAGAGGAACTTAGTGGATTTAATATAGTAAGAAAATGACAATGGAGAAAGTAATGGGATTTAAGGTAGGCAAATTTCCAGGACCTGATGATTCCCACCCTAGAGTATTAAAAGAAACAGGTGAAGAATTGCTGATGCGTTAGAATTTTGCAAAGCTCTCTAGATTCAGGAATTACACTTTTGGATTGGAAAATTGAAAATGTCATTCCATTATTTAAGAAGGAAGAGAGGGAGAAATCAAGTAACTATACACCTGTCAGTTTAACATCAGTTAATGGGAGGTGACTGGAATCTATCAGAGAGAGTTATCATGGATTTACGGAGGGTAGATTATGTCTGACTAATCTACTTGAACTTTTTGAGAAGGTCACGAATGTGGTGGAGAGGGGAGTGTCTATGGATGATGTCTATATGGACTTCCAGAATGCATTCGATAAGGTTCCTCATAATGGATTATTAGCAAAATTCAAAGCGCACAGAATTGGATATAACCTTATTGGTAATTGGTTGGGAGATACAAAACAGAAAGTAGAGATAAAGGGAATGTTCTCTAATTGGCGGAATATGATAAGTGGTGTTCCCCAGGGATCTGTAAGTAGGACTTCATAGGATATGTAAGACAAAGGTCCTCCACCAGTCTGTCCTCGCTGCACAGCACTGCCCTCCAGTCATCAATATCCACGGCGCGGCCCTGGACAACGTGGACCATTTCCCATACCTCAGGAGCCTCTTATCAACAAGAGGCGCGTTGATGACGAGATTCAACACCACCTCCAGTGCGCCAGTGCAGCCTTCGGCCACCTGAGGAAAAGAGTGTTCAAAGACCAGGCCCTCAAATCTACCACCAAGCTCATTATCTACAGGGCTGTAGTAATACCCGCCCTCCTGTATGGCTCAGAGACATGGCCCATGTACAGTAGTCACCTCAAGTCGCTGGAGAAATACCACCAACTATATCTCCGCAAAGACCTACAAATCCCCTGGGAGGACAGACGCACCAACAAAAGCGTCCTTGACCAGACCAATATCCCCAGCATTGAAGCACTGACCACTCTTGATCAGCTCCGCTGTGCAGGTCACATTGTCCGCATGCCAGACATGAGACTCCCAAAGCATGCGCTCTACTTGAAACTCCTTCACTGCAAATGAACCAAAGTTGGGCAGAGGAAATGTTACAGGGACACCCTCAAAGCCTCCCTGATAAAGTGCAACATCCCCACCGACACCTGGGAGTCCCTGGCCAAAGACCGCCCTAAGTGGAGGAAGTGCATCCGGGAGGGCGCTGAGCACCTCGAGTCTCATCACCGAGAGCATGCAGGCAGTGGAAAGAGCGTGCGGCAAATCTGTCCCACCCTCCCTTACCCTCAACGACTATCTGTTCCACCTGTGACAGGGACTGTGGCTCTCGTATTGGACTGTTCAGCCACCTAAGGACTCATTTTAAGAGTGGAAGCAAGTCTTCCTCGATTCCGAGGGACTGCCTATGATGATGACATACGATATATGGCACAGAAACAGGCCATTTGGCCCAAACAGTCCATGTCGGCGTTTATGCTCCACTTGAGCCTCCTCCCTTCTTTCCTCATCTAACTCTATCAGCATAACTCTCCATCCCCTTCTCCTTCATAGGCTTATCTAGCCACCCCTTAAATGCATCTATACTATTTGCTTCAACCACTCCCTGTGGTAGCGAGTTCCTCATTCTCACCAGTCTTTGGGTAAAAAGTTCTGAATTCCCTATTTGATTTGTTGGTGACTATCTTATATTGATGGCCTCTAGTTTCGCTCTTCCCCACAAGTGAAAACTCTCTGTATCGACTCTATCAAAACTTTTCATAATTTTAAAGACCTCGATAAGCTCATCCCTCAGCCTTCTCTTTTCAAGAGAAAAGAGACTTTGCCTGATCATCCTTTCCTGATAGTTATACTCTCGCATTTCTGGTATCATCCTTGTAAATCATTTTTGCATCCTCTCCAGTGCCTTTTTATAATATGGCGACCAGGATTGTGCAGTACTCCAAGTGTGGTCTAACCAAGCTTTGATACAAGTTTATCATAACTTCTCCACTTTTCAATTCTATAGTTCTAGAAATAAACCATAGTGCTTGGTTTGATTTTTATGGCCTTGTTAATCTGTGCTACTACTTTTAGTGATTTGTGTATTTGTACTCCGAGATCCCCTTGTTCTTGTACCCCGTTTAGATTCGTATTTTCCAAGTAATATGTGACCTCTTTTTTTTTACCAAAATATAATTCCTTACATTTATCTATGTTGGAATGCATTTGCCAATTATATGCCCATTCTGCAAGTTTATTAATGTCTTCCTGTAATTTTTTGCAGTCCTCCTCAGTACTAACTATCCCCCCCGCCCCCCCAATTTGGTGTCATCCACAAATTTAGAAATTGTGTTTTTATTCCAAAGTCTAAATCATTAATATAAATTGTGAACAACAATGGTCCCAGCACTGATCCTTGTGGAACACCACTTCCCTGCTTCTGCCACTCTGAATAGCTACCCTTTATCCGTATTCTCTTATTTCTGTCTTGAAGCCAGCTAATTATCCATTCTGCTACTTGAACCCTGACTCCGCATTCTCTGACCTCATTCAATAGTCTATTATATGGTACCTTATCGAAGGCGTTTTTAAAATTTAGATAAATTACATCTACTGCATCACCTTTATCTGCTCTCTCTGTTACCTCTTCAAAGAATTCAATAAGGTTGGTCAAATAAGACTTTTCCTTTTGAAATCCATGCTGACTATTCATTATTATATTTTTGGTTTCTAGATGTTCTTCTATTTTTTCCTTTAGTAGAGATTCCATTATTTTTCTTACCACCGATGTTAAGCTGACTGGTCTATAGTTCGCTGGAAATATTCTGTTTCCCTTCTTAAATATAGGTATTACATTAGCTATCCGCCAGTCCTCTGACAATACACCTTTTTCTCACGAATTATTAAATAAGTATAGGAATGCCTCTGCTATCTCTTCCTTAGATTTTTTTAAGATATGTGGGTATAATCCGTCCAGACCAAGGGTTTTATCTTCTTTGCGTTTGATTGGTTTATTTAATATTGTTCTTCTTTTTATTTTAAATGCAGTTATCTCATTTCGAATCTCATCACTGATTTCATGTCCACCTGTTCGGTCTCCCTGGCAAATACTGAAGCAAAGTAATTATTTAATATTTCTGCCATCTCGCTATTGCTGCCTGTGATATTGGCCCAGAAATTCCTCTGGGGGTCTTCCCGCGGGCAATTGCCTCCTCGCTGGATATTTTTTACGAATTTACCTGGTGGTCCCAGGAGGCGCCCTGATTTCTGATGGGGAGGCCTTCTCCTCCCACACTGTGAAGCGCGCTCCCGTGCAGAGGGTCCCGACGCAGAAGATGCAGTCATGTGTGACTGCTCAGCCAATCAGGTAAGTATTTCACAGCTTTCCATTAATAGCACTGAGAACTATAATAGCACTGAGACTCGCGTAACTATGAGTTCTCAGTGCTATTAATGGGAACAAAAGAAATCACACAAAATAATAAAAAATAAAAAACAGACCACACATATTTAAAATTAATTGAGATTAAAGTTATTATGTCTTATAAAAATAAAATAGTTTCCCGATTTTTAAAAAAGTTTTTAAAATTATGGTTAAAAATAAACTTACCGTAGTGGGGAGGGTTTTTACCAATAGACTATGTGTTTTTAATTTTATTTTACAATTCTTTTTGTGTGTTTTAAAACACTTGCGCCTGTAAAAGTAGGCGAAGATTTTTGAGGGCATTTGCCGGGCAAGATATGGGTAAATAGCCCAATCTTGCCAATATAAATGTCCTCGCTCCCGATCTGGCTACGATCTGTCAAGCTCCAGCTTCAGCGCATGCGCATTGCGTGCTGAAAACTGGCTTTTCCGATGCCTTCCCGGGTCTGTAGAAACTTTGTACGGGTCCGGGATGTCGGAAATTCTGCCCCACTATCTTGTCCATCCCTTAGTAGCCCTATTTACATCCGGACTTTCCTTTTTATATTTATGTGCCTGCAAAATATTTTACTATTTCGTTTCATGTTCCTTGATACTTGAATTTCATTGGGGTCAAAATTGGGTTTTTACGCCACCTGTTAGCACGCGCGGGAGATGGCTAATGGGCGGCAAAGGTCTCCCATCATCGGTAAGCGGTGTCGACGTCTCGACCTAAATTGAGTCAGCTCTTTGACAGAGGCATCAAGAGGCAATGCTGCGCCGCCCACGTGGTGACGTCATCCAGCGTACAACGCATGTGTTGCGACATTTGATTTGTGCAGCTGCCGTACAAACAGGCGTACAGCCAGGAAAAAGCTGTTGTAACAGAGCAGACCTCGCCCAGAAAGGAAGGTAAGTTTTTCTCTTTAGTTATTTCTGCATGTTTTCTTTGGTGTTAAGAGTGGGATCAGAGAAGTTTTAGTTCTTTTATTTTGTTCCCGTTTTTTTCTCGCATGGCAGCAGCCTCCCGTTGAGAAATTCAGTTGGCCTCCTGAGCTCCCACACCAGGATGACTGTGCAACACCACTTTTTAGCGCTGCTCTCCCATCTTTGGGCGTAAAAACTGAATTTAGGACTTTGAGGCTGCGCCTAACGCCCGGCGCTAAAATCAGCACTCAGGCGGTGACACCGTCTCAAAAACAGTGGTGCAGAATTTCAGCCCCATTGTTCCTCTTTGCCTTCCTAATTGTTTTTTTGACTACACTCCTAATCTCTTCATATTCTCCTTTGTTATGCTCTCCCCTGCTGTCCATATACTTAGTGTATGCCTCTTTGCTTACCCTCAATTTTTCCCTTATGTTTTTATTCATCCATGTAGATTTATTAATGTTTAGCTTGTTCTTGTTTTTTAGTGGAATATATTTTTCATGGATTCTGTTAAACACCATTTTAAATGTTTCACACTGCTGTTCTACATCATTATTTGCCAATATTATTGTCCATTTTATTTTCCCAAGTTTTATTCTCAGCCCCTCAAAATCATTTTTTTTTTCCAATCTATTACCCTGTTCTTCATCATCCTTGTGTCCTTCTCAATTATTATCTTAAAATGATTATATTATGGTCACTATTGCCTAGATGTTCCCCTACTTTTACTTCTCTTATCTGTTCTGGTTCATTCCCATTACTAGATCCAATATTGAATCCTCCCTTGTTGGGCTTCTTACATAATGGGTTAGAAAGGAGTCCTGTATACATTGTAGAAACTCCATTCCCATTTCCCCTTTGCGATTCTGGTCAATTAATATTGGGGTAGTTGAAATTCCCCATGATGATTATTCTATGTTTTTTACTCATTTCCTTAATTTGTTTGCATATTTCTTGCTCCACCTCCCTTCCACTATTAAGTGGTCTGTAGATTACCCCTATTAGAGTGATTGATCCTTTATTATCTTTTATCTCTATCCACATGGATTCTATTTCTGTCTTGCTGATAGCTGCGTCACTTTTTTCTACTGCCATTATATTATCCCTAATAAGTACAGCTACTCCACCTTCCCTTTGTCCCTCTCTATCTTTTCTAAATATGTTATACCCAGCAATGTTTAATCCCAGTCCTGGTTTTTCTGTAGCCATGTCTCAGTAATCCCTACTGTGTCTGGTTCCTCGCAACGTATTATTGCCTCTAGTTCCCATGTTTTATTCTGGACACTGTGTGCATTGCTGTACAGACAGTTTAAATCATTTTTAATAGCAGTTTCTCTCACGTTATTTTCAACCAGCTTTATACATTCCTGTTCTATAAATATATATTTATTCCCTGGCCATCAATGTCCTCCCTTATATTATTCTTTCCTCTGCTCTCCTTTCCTGTTTTGTTTATATTTAGGCTGGCTTCATTTCTTGTAGTTGTCTGGGGCCTCAGTTTTTCATCTTATATATAAATTACTTGGATAAATTAATCGAGAGTTGTATATTTGCAGATTACACTAAGTTAGGAAGCACAGTAAGTTGTGTAGATTGGAGCAGGAAGCTACAAAGGGACATAGACAGACTAAGTGAGCATACAAAACTATGGCAGATCGAGTTCAATGTGGGGAATTGTGAGGTCATCCACTTTGGATCCAAGAAAAACAAATCAGAATATTTTCTTAATGGCAAGAGACTAGGAGCTGTGGAGGAGCAGAGATTTAGTTGTCCAGGTACACAAATTACTAAAAGCTAGTGCACAGATACAAAAAGTAATCAAAAATTGGCTGTTATCTCAGGGGGTTTGGAATACAAAAGTGAGAAAGTGACGCTTCAGTTGTACAGATCCTTGGTCACACCCCATCTGGAGTTCTGCGTTCAGCTTTGGGCACCAAACCTCAAGAAAGATAAGTTAGTTTTGGAGGGGGTTCAGCGCAGATTCACCGGATTATACCAGGGCATAAATGGTTAAATTATGAGGATAGGTTGCATAAAATTAGTTTGTCTTCACTAGTGTTTAGAAGGTTGAGGGGTGGTCTAAGTGAGGTGTTTAAAATGATAAAGGGATTCGATAGAGTAGAAAGAGAGAAACTATTTCCTCTGGTGGGGGAATCCAGAACAAGGGGGTATAATCTTAAAATTACAGCTAGGTCATTTAGAAATTATATCAAGAAGCATTTTTCACACTAAAGGTAGTGGAAATCTGGAACATTCGTCCCCAAAAAGCTGTCGATGCTGGTGGTCAATTGAAATGTTCAAGATTGTGATTGATAGATTTTAGTTAGGTAAGGGCATCAAGGAATATGGTGCAAAGGTGGGTAAATGGAGTTAAGGTACAGATCATCCATGATCCAAGTGAATGGCAGAACAGTCTGAAGGGGCTGAATGGCCTCCTCCTGTTCCTAAGGATGTGTTCATCTCCAACACCATTGGCAGATCCAGTATGTTGCAGCCGTTGATTGATCTGTCCTTTCTTGCCAGCTCATAACTTGAATCTGCCTGAAACCACAATGCTTCTTACTGGCTTTGCTTTTTGTGCTGAAACATGAAATTGATAAGGCAATCTATACAGGGGCTGATTGATCCATTGTCAGCATTCTGTTGGTGCCACCAGTAGGTAATTAAAGGGAGCTTTACAAATCAATCTTTCTCAACAGAATGGGAAGCTATTTAGGTCTACTTAGAGTGTTGGACCTCTTCCATTCAGTTATTTGAGGGTTAATATGTATTATAAATGTACTAAAATCATAAGCCGTAATCTTGCTGCAGGGTGGTGATGGCAATATGGGAGGTGAGGCAACAACACATCAACAGGTGTACGGAATTTATTTTTTGAGCTGTACACCTTCCCAGACGGTAACTCCTGATCTCCCCTTTTTTTTTCCCTTTATTCATTCACAGGATGTGGGCATCGCTTGCAAGGCCAGCATTTATTGCTCATCCTTAATTGCCCTTAACTGAGTGGCTTGCTAGACCATTTCAGCGGGCAATTAAGAGTCAACCATATTGCTGGATTTCCTTCCCTAAAGGACATTAGTGAACCACATGGGTTTTTACGACAATCCGTTAGTTTAATGGTCACTACCACTGGTACTAGCTTTTACCAGTGAATTCAAATCCCACCGTTATAATAAATAAATACAGATGTACATTTATTATAATGGTGGGATTTGAATTCACATCCCCAGAGCATGCGTCCAGTCCTCTGGGATTACTAGTAATGTAACCACTATGCTACCATTACCAACATTAGCTGCCTATTGATTAAAAATAGAATTTCCTGCAAAGCTGGGACACAGGTTGACATGTGTCAGGGTCCCTCTTGATCCTGGTCCTGATGCCTTTTTCGCCAAAGCACTCTGAGCAAGCTAATTAAAAGCAAGTTAGAGCTGGCCTCTTTATGCACTCACTGTAACATGTGTGGGTGAATGTGAAATTCACAGCTTCAGGCTGAGAGGGGACTGGGTTTGGGAAGGAACGGGGATGGGAGCCACAGTTCGGGAAGGAGAAATAGGAGGTCAGTGCTGGAAATCTGGTAGGATTAGGGTATCTGCTGTCTGCAAGCCATTCAGCCCGTAGGAGACCGGACCTTAGGGGTTGGGTCCAGAAAGGACTAAGTGTTAAAATGGCTTCCATGTACTGAGTGTGGCAGGAGTACTAGCTGCCAAGACAATGCACTGCCATGACCCACACACCAAGGGAAGGGAAGTGGTAGTTTTGCTCGGTGTCTTGATGTATCGGTCCTCAACACAGAAAGCTGGGGGAAGGGCAGAGATTACGCTTTGGTTTATTCACCCTCCTGGGGTTTAGAAAATGCCAGCTTGCTGTAAGTTACATAGAATTACAGCACAGAAACAGACCATTTGGCCCAACTGAACCATGCTGGTGTTTATGCTCCACACGAGCCTCCTCCCAACCCTTCTTCATCTAACCTTATCAGCATAACGTTCTATTCCTTTCTCATGTGCTTATCATGCTTCCCCTTAAATGTATCTATGCTATTCACCTCAACTGCTCCTTGTGGTATCGAGTTCCACATTCTCATCGCACTCTGGGTAAAGAAGAGGTTTGAAACAGGGAGAGAGGGAGAGAATTGTCTTTTTCTAAAGTTAATGCCACAGTTCAGTGTATATTGACATAAAAGCTGGACTCATGCGAAGTTTGCGTAATTCATTGGCTCTAAAATTGCGGTCGGAAGCTTCCCTCGGGCGGATGCCTCTGACGACAAAAATATTTACGAATGTACCTGATGGTCCCGGAGGAACGAAGACTTCTGCTAGGAGGCCTCCATGCACAGCCCAGCGCAGAGGCCCCCCTATTCCAGGAGCGTATGTGCATCCTGGGATCACGTAGGCCGGACTAACCAATAAAAACGACATATCCCCATTCACAGCAATGTTGAGTTCTGTTTTACAGAGCTGCCATTACTATCAATGGGGATGTTATGTATTTAATCCTCGGCAACCTGTATCACATCACTACCAGAAGGCCTACCTGTTGGAATCCCAAGGGATCCCAGCATCCCTTGGGAGCACTCTATATAAGGCCACCCACATGGTACCTGCACTCTGGAGTCTAATTAAAGGAGCTAAGGTCACACTTACTCATTGCATACAGTACTCAGTTTCATCCTTTATCATGAGCGTAACAATTGGCGATGAAGTAATGAACAACCACGCGAAAATGCAAAGAACAGTTGGTATCCTGGAGAAGTTCTCAGAAGGGGACGATTGGGAGACCTTTGTGGAGCGACTTGATCAATACTTCGTGACCAATGAGCTGGAAGGGGACAAGAATGCTGCCAAACGAAGGGCGATCCTCCTTACCGTCTGTGGGGCAACAACCTATGGCCTCATGAAGAATCTTCTAGCTCCGGTTAAACCAACAACCAAATCCTATGAAGAATTGTGTACGCTGATCTGGGAGCACCTAGATCCGAAGGAAAGCGTTTTGATGGCGAGATATCGGTTCTACACGTGTCAACGGTCGGAGGGCCAGAAAGTGGCGAGTTACGTCGCCGAACTAAGGCGCCTTGCAGGACATTGCGAATTTGATGCTGAGAGACTTTTTTGTGCTTGGCATTGGCCATGAGGTAATCCTTCACAAACTATTGACTGTTGAAACACCGAATCTGAGCAAAGCCATAACGATAGCCCAGGCATTTATATCCGCCAGCGATAACACCAAACAAATTTCGCAGCATTAAGAGGTTTCGGCCAGTAATGTGCACAAAGTAACGTCGTTTTTGAGCAGGAATATACGTGGCAGAATGTACACGCCGGCTGCTGCATGACCTCAGATGACCCAGAGTCTGCCATCAATCGTTAATGCGAGGCAGTTAACATCTTGTTGGCATTGTGGAGGTGATTATCGGGCCTTTGACATGCTGTGGTGCAACAAGGCACACAGGCCCAAGCTCAGCCCCATTCATACCAAGCTAAGAACTTACACTAAAGAACTGATCGCTGTAATTGGCAGCGCAGAAGTCAAAGTCTCCTCTGATGGAGCAGTGCACGAACTCCCACTATGGATCGTGCCAGGGGTAGCCCCACACTGTTCGGTAGTAGCTGGCTGGGAAAAATCCGCTGGAACTGGGACGACATCCGAGCGCTTTCGTCCGTCGACGATGCCTCATGTGCAGGTTCTGAGCAGATTTCCATCGATGTTCGAGCCAGGCATTGGAGGTTTCTCGGCGGCAAAAGTGCAGATCCATTTGGTTCCTGGTACATGATCCATCCACCACAAGGCACGGGCGGTACTGTTTATGATGCGAGAGAAAGTGGAAATTGAGCTGGACAGGCTGCAGCGAGAAGGCATCATCGCGCCGGTGGAATTCAACGAGTGGGCCAGTCCGATTGTCCCGGTATTAAAAGGTGATGGCATGGTCAGAATTTGTGGGGACTATAAAGTAACGATTAACCGTTTTTCGCTGCAGGACCAGTACCCACTACCCAAGGTAGACGACCTATTTGCGACCCTGGCTGGAGGAAAGACGTTCAACAAGTTGGACCTGACCTCGGCCTACATGACGCAGGAGCTGCAGGAATCTTCGAAAGGCCTCACCTGCATCAACACGCACAAAGATCTGTTCATCTATAACAGATGCCTGTTTGGGATTCGGTCATCCGCGACAATTTTCCAACGGAACACGGAGAGCCTGCTAAAGTCAGTTCCCCGCACCATGGTTTTCCAGGACGACGTACTGGTCACAGGTCGGGACATATCGAACAAGTGAAGAATCTGGAAGAAGTTCTAAGTCGGCTAGATCGTGTGGGACTCAGGTTGAAACGCTCGAAGTGTGTTTTCCTGGCGCCGGAGGTCGAGGTCTTGGGAAGAAGAATTGCAGCAGACGGCATCAGACCCACCGACGCCAAGATGGAGGCGATTAAGAATGCGCTGGGACCACAGAACGTGACGGAGCTGTGGTCGTTCCTGGGACTCCTCAACTATTTTGGTAATTTCCTACCCGGGTTAAGCACCTTGCTAGAACCCCTACATGTGCTACTGCGCAAGGGAGATAACTGGGTATGGGGGAATTCACAAGAGGCTGCCTTTGAGAAAGCCAGAAATCTGTTATGTTAAAACAAACTGCTTGTTCTGTATAACCCATGCAAACAATTAGTGCTAGCTTGCGATGTGTCGTCATATGGGGTCGGGTGTGTGTTACAACAGGCTAACGAATCGGGGATTTTGCAACTGGTCGCTTATGCGTCCAGGAGTCTGTCCAAGGCCGAAAGGGCCTACAGCATGATTGAAAAAGAAGCTCTGGCGTTTACGGGGTGAAAAAAATGCACCAGTATTTGTTTGGTCTCAAGTTTGATCTTGAAACTGACCATAAGCCGTTCATGTCGCTATTCTCAGAGAGCAAAGGGATTAACACCAATGTCTCTGCCCGCATCCAAAGATGGGCGCTCACACTGTCGGCATATAACTATGTAATCCGCCACAGACTGGGCACAGAGAACTGTGCTGATGCTCTCAGTTGGCTACCATTGCCCACCACTGGGGTGGAAATGGCACAGCCTGCAGACTTGCTCATGGTGATGGATGCATTAGAAAACGAAAAGTCACCCATTACGGCCTGCCAGATCAGGACCAGCTAGGATCCTTTACTGTCCTTGGTAAAAAACTGTGTCCTCCATGGGAGCTGATCCAGCGACCCAGTGGAGATGCAGGAAGAGATTAAGCCATTCCACAGGTGCAAAGACGAAATGTTCTTACAGGACTGTCTTTTGTGGGGTAATCGCGTGGTCTTGCCCAAGAAAGGCAGTGAAACGTACATACGTGACTTTCACAGCACCCACCCAGGCATTGCAATGATGAAAGCCATAGCCAGATCCCATGTGTGGTGGCCCGGCATTGACTCAGATTTAGAGTCATGCGTGCGCCAGTGCAACACATGCTCTCAACTGAGCAATGCACCCAGAGAGGCACCGCTAAGTTTGTGGTCGTGGTCCTCCAAACCGTGGTCTAGGATCCACGTTGACTATGCGGGCCCATTTCTAGGCAAAATGTTCTTGGTTGTTGTGGATGCTTATTCAAAATGGATTGAATGTGTAATAATGTCTGCAAGCACGTCCACCACCACCATCGAAAACCTACGAGTTATGTTTGTCACACTCGGCCTGCCTGATGTCCTAGTCAGCGACAATGGGCTGTGTTTCACCAGTGCTGAATTCAAGGAATTCATGACCCGCAGTGGGATCAAGCAAGTCATATCTGCCCCATTCAAGCCCGCATCCAATGGCCAGGCAGAACTGGCAGTTCAGACCATCAAGCAAAGCTTGAAACACGTGTCGGAAGGCTCCCTGCAGACCCGACTGTCCCGAGTTCTACTCAGCTACCGCACCAGACCCCACTCGCTCACCAGGGTTCCCCCAGCTGAGCTGCTCATGAAAAGGGCTCTCAAAACAAGGCTCTCTCTTGTCCACCCTGATCTCTATGATCACATCAAGGGCAGGCGGTATCAACAAAGCATGTACCATGATCGCGCAAATTTGTTAAGCGATATTGAGGTCCACGATCCTGTGTTTTTACTCAATTATGGACATGGTCCCAAATGGCTCGCTGGCACGGTCATAGCCAAAGAAGGGAGTAGAGTGTTTCAGGTCAAACTGGTCAATGGACTAACGTGCAGATTGGACCAAATCAAATTGCTACGAGCAACCCGAAGAGGACACCACCAACTTCGATCCTCCAACACACACACAAGTGGCAACCAACATCACGGTTGACCACGAAGCCGAACTCACCATCCCCAGCAGCCCGGCGAAGCCGGCTGCCCAGCAACCCTGTGAAGAACTAACCAACTCACCCACAACTGCATTTGTACCGAGACGATCAACAAGGGAGCGAAAAGCCCCAGATCGTCTCGCCCTGTAAATAAGTGTACTATTGACTTTACGAGGGAGTGATGTTGGCAACCTGTATCATACCACCACCAGAGGGCCGACCTGTTGGAGTCCCAGGGGATCCCTGCATCCCTTGGGAGCACTGTATATTGAACTCTGGAGTCTTATTAAAAGGAGCTAAGGTCACACTTACTCGTTGCTTACAGTACTCAGTTTCATCCTTTATCATGATGTAATTGAATTGGAGACAAAAAAAAGTGTTTTTTTTTATTGTGCCGAAAATTCCAGCCTTGCCAGGTGAGTAAGGGCCCATCGAGGCCTCGCAAAAGCCGGTTTTCGGGGCACGATGCGCATGTGCCGAAAACCAGTTTTTCTAATCTGTCAAGATTTCACTTGACAGATCCTCCGCATCCCTGGGAGAAGGACATTCGCGTGAGAGAGATTGGGCTATTTGTCCAACTTATGCCCAGCGAATGTCCTTCAAACTTTTACGTCTGATAAAAGCAGACGCATAGCTTACTTTTACCAGTGTAAAAATTTTAAAACATATAAAATTTAAATTTATTCATACATTTTTATGTTAAAAACCCTGTCCATTAAGGTAAGTTTATTTCAAACCTTATTAAAACACATTAAAAAAAATTCCAAAAAATATATATTTAACTTTAATTTCAATTAATTTTAAATATGTGAGGTGTTTTTTAATTTATTATGTTGTGTTTCTTGTTTTAGGAGGGTTTTCTCATTGATAGTAATGGGTACTTGTAAAAACGGAGTTCCCATTATCAATGAGAATACTACCTAGTGATTGGTGGTCCAGACCCACGTGACTCCAGCATTTTCGTAGGTACAGAGAATGAAGGCCTCCGGGACCACCAGGTATTTTCGCAAAGATTTTTCGGGTCGGAGGCGTTCATCCGAAGGAAGTCTCTGACCTGAATGTTCCCCCCCAATATGTTTTAATAGGGTAAAAATAAACTTACAGGGTTTTTAATATAAAAATTATTGATAACATTTTATTTTTCTATCTTTTAAAACTCTTATGCTGGTAAAAACAGGCCATCTCCTCGTCCAAACCACTCGCATTTTGAGATCCAACATATCTACTTTCTGGAACCAATTCAGTACCAGAGACAGCATTGCCAATATGCAGTGTATGGTTTTTATTTTATATATAGGAAAGAAAGATTTTGATGAAGCAATACAGCTTTATGTAAAATTGTAGAATATAAACTATCTTAGTGTTTAAATTACCAGGAATTTTAATTTTGGGTATTGGGTCTTTGACTCCAGTTAAATATTGCACATCCTTTACTATTTTTAGCCATAACATCATTAGACCAGCTTTCATATTATGCACAGAAATAGTAACACACATCATTATCTCTTGTTTTGTGGATTGGCAAATTTAGACAGATGGAGAGTTAATATCTGTACAGCCTATTAGATTAATCACCTAGTTATACAGATTAAATCACATTAACGGAGTTTGTTTTGTAAAGCAATTGTGCGTTGTTTAACACTGTGCACAATGACAGTGCTGACCTATTTGTATAAGTCATCGATCTCGATTAAAACAGACAAAGTTAAAAACAGATTTGTCATGCTTACATTTCCCACAGGACATTCCTAAAAAAAAAATCACATTTAAATCACTAACATCAAAATAATGCATATTAAAAACAAAAACATCCATAATCGAATGATGCCTGGGTGGTTATCGAATATAATGGTGAATATTTGTGTTTGATATATTGTCTCCTGTAATTCCTAGTTTGAGATTTGTGCTCGAGTTATACAAAATCAGAAAGAAAGAACAAACTAGCTAACTTACATTTATATGGTGCCTTTCACGACATCAGGATGTCCCAAAGCGGTTTACAGCCACGACCTTCTGACTCAGAGGCGAGAGTACTTTTGAAGTACTGATGTAATGTCGGAAACGGAGCAGGCAATTTGCACACAGCAAGCTCCCACAACCAGCAATGAACTCATGACCAATCTGTTTTAGTGATGTTGGTTGAGGGCTAAATACTGATCAGGACACAGGGGGTAACTCCTTAGCTCTTCTTCCAAATAGTGGCCGTGAGATCTTTTATGTCCACTTGAGAGAGCAGAAGGGGCCTCGGTTTAATGTCCCATCCAAAAGATGGCATCTCAGACAGTGCAGCACTCTTTCAGTACTGCACTGGAGTGTCAACCTGGATTATGTGCTGCTGAACCCACGACCTTCTAACTCAGAGGCGAGCGTGCTACCAACTCGGTCACAGCTGACACACTAAGGAAGATTACGAGGATTAGTGGCAAGGTGCTATTATATCCTGTGTCACCACAGGATCATACAACACCGAATGAGGCCATCCGGCCCATCCTTCCTGTGCCAGCTCTTTGAAAGAGCTATCCAATTAGTCCCACCCCACGCTCTTTCCCCATAGCCCTGCTAATTATTCCTTTTCAAGTATTCATCCAATTCCCTCCTGCCACTGGAAATAGTTTCTCCTTATTTACTCTATCAAACCCTAAAGGAGACTAGAACTAGAGGGAATGATCTTAGAATAAGGGGCCACCCATTTAACATTGAGATGAGGAGAAATTTCTTCTCAGAGGGTTGTAAATCTGTGTAATTCACTGCCTGAGAGAGCTGTGGATGCTGGAACATTGAATAAATTTAAGACAAAAATAGACAGTTTCTTAAACGATAAGTGAATAGGGGGTTATGAGGAGCCGGCAGGGAAGTGGAGCTGAGTCCATGATCAGATCAGCCATGATCTTATTGAATGGTGGAGCAGGCTCGATGGGCCTTATGGCCTACTCCTGTTCCTATTTCTTATGTTCTTATGTTAAACCCCTTTATGATTTTGAACACCTCTGTTAAATCTCCGCCTAACCTTCTCTGCTCCAAGGAGAACAACCCCAGTTTCTGCACGCTTGTGTGTGATATGTGGGCTGCAATTTCTGGGTTTGTGCTCCAGTTATACAAAAATCCGGGAAGATTTAGCGGGATCCTGCAACGGGATTGTGGACATGAGACGGTGCAAACACCGGGGGGCGGGCATTGTGCATTGTGCCTGGGAGAGCGCAGCCTGGGCTGAGCTGAGCGGAGCAAGCGCCGGGAGCAGGCGGAGCCCGGGCCAGTGGGGGCGGTGCGGCGCGGCTCGGCTCAGACCCGCCTCCTCCTGCAAACTCAGCCCAGTTTCTGCAGCTCCCACCGGCTCTGTGCAAGATGGCAGCGAAGAGGGACGGAACCGTAAGTGCACTGGCGGGAAGGGGGCGGCGAGGCATCAAATCACCAGCGGAATATTAATCATAATATTCATCATCAGCAGATTAACTCTCGCTTCCTTTCCTCGAGCTGCAGGGTATCCCCGGGAGGGAGGGAATCCGGGACCGACTCCGGCTCTGGGAGCCCGGGAATCCGGGACTAATTCCGGCTCTGGGAGCCCGGGAATCCGGGATTGACTCCGGCTCTGGGATCCCGGGATTCCGGGACTGACTCCGGCTCTGGGATCCCGGGATTGGCGATCAACCTGGGCCTCTCCCTCCTCCTGCTCCCGGAGTGCTCGGGCTCTGATGCTCTTTAAACCCGGAGCTTGTTGTTGCACCAATTGATTGCGTGCCCTCCCCAGTTTGGTGGGAACTGTCCATTGATATAATGCCATTTTCCCGCGAGTTCAGCGCGGTGTGTTTTTTTTTAAAGTGATATTGATCAAAGGCACATTTTTTTGAATCCCTGGAGAAATGCCAGATTGTGCAGAATCCATGTTTGTTTCCCATCAACACCTCGCTCACCCGACCCTTCAATCTCCGCTCAAAGTGTGTGTGTGTGTAAATTACAGGACATTGACATAATGCAACATTGAATAGTAACGTGCATTTAAAGGGATTGATCATCTTCCACTCTTGTTTTAGATAGTGGACGGACCGCACCTGAACAACTCACTGACTTCCCCACACTCTGAACACATACCAGGCTTGGTAAATATATATTTTTTACAATTTATAGCTTCATCAATGTAGTTTGCCTAAGATTTCCTAGTTACATGTACTTGCTGATTGATACTGTGCAATTCTGCTCTCCTGTGAGACTTACAAGGACCAATCCCTTACTTTCTTTAAGACTGTTCCTTTTTGTGGTACTATAAAAGGAGGAATGAAACCGGGGAAGAAGATCATTGTGATGGGTATAGTGGATCCCAACCCTACAAGGTACTGATCAATAAATATGTCTGTTTAATATTCATGAGTGCCAAATTCCCCTAAAATAATTTAAGTAGAATTGTTGGCAAAATCGGAATAATCCTGAATACCATGTTCACCTCCATCCCACAAAAGGGGTGTCCAAATCATCACTCATGACTATTATTGTATAATCTGCAGTGAACTGAGACAATTTAATACAACTTTCAATATGTAATGTAGAAAAATAAAGATTTTAACAAGGCTACTTACCAAAGAACAGAATATTGCATAATTTAGCCGTTTAAAAGTATGTGATTTAGGATCTTCTGGAGAATAACTTTCAGAGAGGTGTTATCGGACCTAATGTTGGAGAAATGATTGAGGAATATTTATCGTCATTCTGGTTTGGAAAGCTCTTGGTGTCTAACGGAGGCTGTTACAGGGCAAGTGAAAAAACACATTTCTGCACAACTCTGCAAACAAGTACAAATTGTTCTGTTTCCATTTTCTATTGAATAAGTGCAAATTTGTTTCAGTCTGTTGTTTTCTGCAAGGAACCACTGCCAACAGTTTGATTTAACCGCATGAATTTAAAACGTTTAGGGTCTAATCTCGTGTATATATCGCAAATATGCAGTCAGAAAAGGAATTATCTACAAAAACGATTCTGTTCATGCAGTGTTATGTAAGTAAACAAAAATGCAGAACAGCGTTGTAGGTGGGAAATATTCAAGTTTTGCCAATTGACCTTTAACAATCCTGGTGCATGCTATTAATACATTTGTTACAATAAGTGCACATACTGAGTCATGTCAGTGATACTGTGCTTGGGCTGTGGGTTACATTGACTTGTTGCTTTAAACACTTTTGTTCATCGTAGATTAAAATATCACTGCATATTGCACTTTTCATACGGCAATGCCTCGATTTTAAAATTCTCATCCTTGTTTCCAAATTCCTCCAAGGTCTCGCCCTTCCCTATCTCTGTAACCTCCTACAACCCTCCCAGATCTCTACGTTCCTCCAATTCTGGCCTCTTGCGCATTCCCAATTTTTAATTGCTCCACCATTGGCGGCAGTGCGTTCAGCCCTAAACTCTGGAATTCCCTCTCTGCCTCTCTGTACTCCTTTAAGGCGCTCCTTAAAACCTACCTCTTTGACTAAGCTTTTGGTCACCTGACCTAATATCTTCTTATGTCGCTCAGTGTCAAACTTTGATAATGCTCTGGTGAAGTGCCTTGAGATGTTTTACTACTTTCAAGGTGGTATGTAAATGCAAGTTGTTGATACAGACAGTTCACTTCATTTAAAGGCTTTGATAGGTTAAGGAACCTTTTTTTCCTGACTGTAGTTTGCTTTCTTGACATTTCTGTTGAAGCTTTGAAATCAGTCTGTGCTGCGGAGACTCTGATGTGTCGCCAGCTGATGTTGCCGTTGAGCTCCAGGCGAGATTTCCCGATCACCAGTTCGTCAGAAATGCTTTTGTCTCTGGAGAATGGGGAGAAGAGGAAACGCCCATCCCCTACTTCCCCTTCATCCCAGACCAACCATTTAGGGTGAGTAGCTATGTTAAACACACTTGAAATATTGTGTACAGTTCTGGTCTTCATAGACATTGGTTAGACCACACTTGGTGTACTGTGCACCATTCTGGTCTCCATATATGTTGGTTATACCACCATATACGTTGGTTAGACCACACTTGGAGTACTGTGCACAGTTTTGGTCTGCATATTATAAAAAGGATATAGAAGCACTTGAGAAGCTGCAAAAACGATTCACAAGGATGATACCAGAACTGAGCGGTTGTATCTACCAGGAAAGATCGAACAGGCTGGGGCTCTTCTCTCCAGAAAAATGAAGACTGAGACATGACCTGATAGGGGTCTTTAAGATTATCAAAGGGTTTGACAGGGTAGACATAGAGAAGATATTTCCACTTGTGGGGAATCCAAAACTAGGAGCCATAAATATAAGATAGTCACTAATGAATCCAATAGGGAATTCAAGAGACACCTCTTTCCACGTATGGTTAGAATGTGGAATTTGATACCACAAGGAGTAGTTAAGGCGAATCGCATAGATGCATTTAAAGGGAAGGTAGAAAAACACATGAGGGAGAAAGGAATAGAAGGTTATGCTGATGGGGTGAGATGAAGTAGGGTGGGAGGAGGCTCATGTGGAACATAAACATCAGCATGGACCAGGTGGACTGAATGGCCTGTTTCTGTGCTGTACATTATGTGGAATCAAAAGTCAGTGCTCAACTTGGGAGGAGATGAGAGAGGTGGGCTACATGCTTTCTGAAAGGATTAAAGAGCATGTATTAACTGTTGAATGCCAAGACATAACTCGGATGGTATGGTTAACCTATTGTTTCATTTAGTGCATTTAAGTTAATAATTTGTAACAGGTTTTGTTTTTTAAAATGTGAATTATGTTACCCTGGACTGTCAGATTTTGACACATATACAATGCAGCTGTAATTAATCCTTGGGGCAGAAGATCATCATGGATGATGGAAGCCATTTAGCCCATTTTAGTTAATTCAGCCAGAAATACCCTAAAGTCACCCTGTTGCCGCAGTTGGTTGTTTCACAAATGAGTCCAAGGTTTTCGCATCCTCTGCCCTATCTGGGATCCAATGTTTGCCCTTTGTTAGTATCAGCTAATGAGAAACTGTCACCCACATTTTGAGAGCAAGTACGGTTATTCTCAAACTAATGTTGCAACAACCTTTGCAGCTAATGATCAAAATATTTCTGTGATGCGTTGAGCAGTTAAATAGTCTGGAAGTAGATTACTGAAGACGCATACTCCACATTTGCAGTGGATAATACAGGCATATTATTTAAGGTAATTGGCAAAATAACCAGAGATGATATGAGGAAAAAAACATTTACATGCCGAGTTGTTGTGATCTGGAACGCACTGCCTGAAAGGGCGGTGGAAGCAGATTCAGTAGTAATTTTCAAAAGGGAATTGGATAAATACTTGAAGGGGGAAAATTTGCTGGGTTATGTGGAAAGAGCAGGGGAGTGGGACTAATTGGATAGCATTTTCAAACAGCCGACACAGGCACGATGGGCCAAATGGTCTCCTTCTGTGCGATATCATTCTATGTAATAATTTATCATCATTATCATAGACAGGCCCTCGAAATCGAGGAAGACTTGCTTCCACTCTAAAAATTAGTTCTTGGGTGACTGACAGTCCAATACGGGAATTACAGTCTCTGTCACAGGTGGGACAGACAGTGGTTGAAGGAAAGGGTGGGTGGGACAGGTTTGCCCCACGCTCCTTTGCTGCCTGTGCTTAGTTTCTGCATACTCTCGGCGATGAGACTCGAGGTGCTCAGCGCCCTCCCGGATGCACTTCCTCCACTTAGGGTGGTCTTTGGCCAGGGACTCCCAGGTGTTCGTGGGGATGTTGCACTTTATCAAGGAGGCTTTGAGGGTGTCCTTGAAACGTTTTCTCTGCCCACCTTGGGTTCGCCTGCCGTGTAGGAGTTCTGAGTAGAGCGCTTGCTTTGGGAGTCTTGTGTCAGGTATACGAACACTGTGGCCTGCCTAGTGAAGCTGGTCGAGTGTGGTCAGTGCTTCAATGCTGGGGATGTTGGCCTGGTCGAGGCCACTAACATTGTCTGTCCTCCCAGGGGATTTGCAGGATTTTGCAGAGACATTGTTGGTGGTATTTCTTCAGCAATACAGTCTACTGTATATGGTCCACGTCTCTGAGCCATACAGGAGGGCGGGTATCACAACAGCCCTGTAGGCCATGAGCTTGGTGGCTGATTTGAGGGCCTGATCTTCGAAAACTCTTTTCCTCAGGCGGCCGAAGGCTGCACTGGCGCACTGGAGGCAGTGTTGAATTTATTATGGAGATGTAATAACAGCTTTCCTTGTCCAGGGAGTCTCGCTCCACTTCACCATGCCCTGACTTTGGATTTACATTACACCTTTAGCATTGATGTGAAGTGACACTGCTTCAGTTGTACTGTAAATGTTGCTGCATGTTCAAACTTAAGTAATAATTACAACAACAACAACAACTTGTATTTATATAGCTCCTTTAACATAGTAAAACATTCCAAGGCGCTTCATAGGAGTGTTATGAGACAAAAATGTTGACACCAAACCACATAAGGAGAAATTAGGGCACGTGACTAAATGTTGGGTCAAAGAGGCATGTTTTAAGGAGCGTCTTGAAGGAGGAAAGAGAGGTAAAGAGGCGGAGAGGTTTAGGCAGGAAGTTCCAGAGCTTGGAGCCTAGGCAATAGAAGGCACAGCCACCAATGGTTGAGCGATTATAATCAGGGATGCTCTCAAGAGGGCAGAATTTGAGGAGCGCCGATATCTCTGGGGGAGGGGGAGGGGGGGGGAGGCGTTGTGGGACTGGAGGAGATTGCAGAGATGGGGAGGGGTGAGGCCATGAGGGATTTGAAAACAAGGAGAATTTTGAAATCATAGAAACATAGAAAAAATAGGTTGCAGGAGTAGGCCATTCAGCCCTTCGAACCTGCACCACCATTCAATAAGATCATGGCTGATCATTCCCTCAGTACCCCTTTCCTGCAATCGAAGCGTTGCTTAACCGGTAGCCAATATAGGTCAGCGAGCACAGGGGTGGTGGGTGAGCGGGACTTGGTGCGAGTAAGGACATGGGCAGCCGGGTTTTGGATCACCTCAAGTTTATGTAGGGTAGAATATGGGAGGCCAGCCAGGAGTGCCTTGGAATAGTCAAGTCTCGAGGTAACAAAGGTTTCAGCAGCGGATGAGCTGAGGCAAGGGCGGAGACAGGCGATGTTACGGAGGTGGAAATTGGTGGTTTTAGTTATGCTGCGGATATGTAGTCGAAAGCTCATTTCAGGATCAAATATGGGAAAACCAAGGTTGCGAACAGTGTGGTTCAGCCTCAGACAGAAGTTGGGGAGAGGGATGTAGTCAGTGGCGAGGGAATAGAGTTTGTGGCGAGGATGGAAAATAGTGGCCTTGGTCTTCCCAATATTTAATTGGGGGCAATTATTGAATGTGAAGCAATTCTTGTGTTTTTTTTCCACCTTTCATGCCTCCATTCCTTAAAGACATTAACACCTTCCATGTTAGCAGGCCTCTGGTACCTCACCCAAGTGACCATTGTTCATGTGAGCCTAGACACTCAGTATTAGGCAATTCAACCATGGAAAGCATCATTGTTCTGTCTATGTTGCTCTCGCGCTGTATCCACACACCTGCACTTTCCAGTATGGGTCACTAGATAGCAATCAGGAGCAGGGGCCATCAATGGACTAGGCAAATCAGACCTGGCATCAAACATGGTAAGTTCTTAGTCTATATGGCTTAGTGCCACAATAGTCATTGCTTTCATCCACTGTGCTGTTAAGGGAACTTGCATTTTTTTACAGTTATAGGTAGTATACTGCAATAAAATAGCAGGGACATAGCCTTAAAGGTAGAGCCAAACCTTTCAGGAGGGAAGTTGGGAAACACTTCTACACGCAAAGGGCGATAGAAGTTTGGAAATCTCTTCCACAAACTGCAGTTGATGCTGGGTCACTTGTTGATTTAAAATCTGGGATTGATAGATTTCAGTTAACCAGGGGTATTAAGGGATCTGGGTAAATGGAGTTAGATCACAGATCAGCCATGATCTCATTTAATGGTGGAACAGGCTCGAGGGGCTAAATGGCCTACTGCTGTTCCGATGAGTAGGAGCTAATGTTTTATGTGTTTAATATTCTGGATAAATGTGTCATATCTTAAACGTTGTTTTGATAATCACACTTTACCAAAGGCTATTTATTTATTTTCATGATTGACAGCTCGAGATGCACTGCGAATACCAGCGATTCCGCATACTCATCGATGGACACCAGCTTTTTGACTTTCATCACCGTGTCTCAAATTTTTCAGCAATTAACATGATAAAAATTATCGGCGATTTGCAGCTGACCAAACTTGGTTAAGCATCATTGGGATTGTCAGGAGGAACTGTGACCTTTCTGCTGTTAGGTCAAAGACTCGCCATCATGCATGCGTGGCAGTACCAGCTGGGTCTGAGCTGCCTCGTGCCAGTCTCCATTGTCTGTTGTGTGAAAGGAAGAATCAACACGTTGTTTGTCATTGGCAATGTAATTGATCTGGGGAATTGGCCATTTGGGGGAGCAATTGGGGGAATTGCTTGCGACGGCGAATAAAATCCAGTTAGCAGCGGTCCTGACACGGCAAGGACGACTCATTCTAGCAGCTTCACATGTCTGGAACGACACAAAGCGAGGGGGAGGGGGGGTGAAGGGGCAACAAATCCAGTGATTTTTGTGTTGTTTGCACCATGCACTTCAGTATGTGTTTCCACACTGAAATAACAGCACAAATAATTAACAAATATATATTTTAAAAAGGACATAAATAGTCAGGGTATTGTCTAGATTGTAAATTGTATACCTTTTGCATTCTGTAACATGGATGGTGTGGTTTGTGCTCTATGACACTACATACTTATTTATATCCATCATGCCTTTTAGTCCTAATAAATTATTAACCATCAGCTATAGAGATTGTTAGCAAATGAATGTACCAGATGTTTAGATTGTATAAATTTTAAAAGTATATTTCTTGAAACTTACTAATAATTTTATAGATTGGAAGCAATAAGATTGTAGATATTCCTGCAAATAAATTAAACAATCACTTCAAAAAAGCAAATAATAATAGAATCCATAATGCTCTTCATAAAAAATATATTGCAATTTATGCTTCAATATGCTTTAGATTTATTCTGCTAAATTAAACTGTAATTTAGAGAAATCTGTGTCAAAGAGGGAGCTGCTTTTTCTAATACTGCAATCAGTTATATTGTAACTAACAATATTTCACCAGATAACATTTTCTAAATGTAAAACAAAAGTACTAATTTAGAAGGAAACTGGAATATCTGATATTTTACAAGCTTCCATTTACAACACCGGTAAACTGAACTGTCCTACAATGGCCTGAAGTTTATTTTCAGCTTGCTGCTGTTAATGCAAAGAACAGACTTGGAGAATTCCATAGATCTAATCGGAGAGATGAGTGGTATGTTTTATGACAAAATATTTTGAATCAGGGTATTGACATATTATAGAAATTGTGTCAGAAGTTGGTGAGTTAATTTTATGAACATTGCATTCAAGATATCCATATGTCTGTGTATTGGGAACTAAAAATATGTTGCCATTATCCACTCATTTTTCTTTTAATATATGTTGCATTTGTCAAAACTACATTTTTCACAAATTCTTCGGTATAATGTGTGTGCATCTATATGTCTGGACATTTTGCTACTGTGCTAAAGCAGTCTGACATTTGTTGAATTTGGATTAATATTAATGAAACTGACATTTTTGCCCCATTATAGGATATATCAATAGCCTGGAAACCCTGGCTTAAAATGACCTCATGGCGATGTGTTGACTGAAATAACAGCAGAGTTCTGCTGCTTAATTATTATATTCAATGGCTCATTTTTTTTCTACTTCTCTAATACTGCGATGTACTTGGTGGATACTTTGACAAATTATCAATGTATGGAGACAGGTAAATTTTTTGATGTAATTTATCAAGCAAAGATGCCTTTTGAAATGTAATGCTGTTATGTCTTAATTTTGTTAAATCAATCTATAGCAGAATTAAAAATAAATATTTGTAATTTCTACGTGCTTTCTCTCTTTCCCCCTCCTCCCCTATCATTTTAGTTCCCTTCTTCCACTTGGTCTTCCATGGTTGAGAAGGCAGGGGTAAACTACGGATGGTATGTGTACTGCTCATGGTTGATCTGCTTGGAAACTCGGTTGAACGATGCACCTGTGGAGCTCCTACAAACCCAGTCACCTTTGCTCCAAATGGCTCCATTAACAGGTAGCAAATGGATTCCGAGGGCAGTGTTATCATTAATCTTTTGCCAAGGGTAGGGCTAACTCGCCCTTTAAGATGTCAGCCGTGGCTCAGTTGGTAGCATGCTCGCCTCTGAGTCAGAAGGTTGTGGGTTCAAGAGATTTGTGCACTAAATCCAGGGTGACATTCCCAGTGCAGTACTGAAGGAGCTCTGCACTGTCAGTGGTGCCGTCTTTCGGATGAGACCGAGTTAAACTGACGCTGTTAACTATTTGCAACACCAAAGTTCTGATTGGTCCCCCTGGATGACAAGACCAGATTTCTGATTGCTCTCCTTGGAGGACAAGACACACCCAGCAGTTTGTCTGGAATGTGTAATTAGATCTTGCCTGAATGAGCAAGGGCTAGAAATTCCCCAGACTGTTGTTATTTGATAAATAACGTCATTTTAGTGAATAAATAAGAATAAAAATGTTGTCATTTTTTAAGGGTAAATTCAGCCACAAAATACACTTGTCGTTAAAAAGGGTGTTGCACGATGATTCGCGTTAAAAACCGCGATCTCACCAACTTTAGCCTGAGGCCTATCAACGCCAAAAATACAGGAGGGGAGAAATCACAACAAAAAAAATTGCAAAAAATCACAAAACATTTACAAGACCCTTTTAACTAAGTCATTGCTGCAAAAGAATTAAAAAATAAAAACTTTTAACTTTTTTGCAGGTCTTCCTACTTACCGACTGCAATGCCTGCTTCTCCCGTGTGTTTTTTCTTCATCCCAAAAAGGGTTCGCCGAATGGCCAAACATAGGCAGTGCATTTTTTTTTTGCAATGGACATTGGTGATATGCATTTTGGCGATATTTTGAAAACACCATTCTTAAAGTTTGAGGAATTTTGTGCACTTCATTTTAGGAACAAAAAAGTACTTTTAACGTGTAAAAATTGCGTTAAGGCGTGCGTTAGGCTGGGGAAATTCTAGCCCCAAGATCTTTGCAATGTGTAATTTGATCCATTCATTGTAACAGCCAGGCTCCAGAACTCTGTGCTAACACAACTGCTTTCAGAGAACAGACAGAGTTCACCCTCGGGGGTTAGGTCCTTCTTCTCTCATTCCCCCCCCCCCACCCCCGCAACCAGTTCCTGACCTTATCCCTCTTCCGCCCCCCCCCCCCCCCCCCCCCCCCCCCTGTCAATATCACGGCAGGCAGCAAGGGTAGCAGCTCAGGCTCCAGGCTTGGCAACATGGTTCAGCAGGCCTCACTTCTGGCTTTTGCATATATCGTACTGCGTATCTGTGACTGGATTGCGGATTGAGTGCGCATGCGTAGCTCTGGTGGTTGTAGGACGGTCTTTTTGTTCCGTCCCCATACAGTGCGCATGCGCAGAAAGACTCACATTTTTTCGTTCAGATATTCACCCCCTCAATCAACACCACTAAAACAGATTATCTGGTCATTATTTACGTGCAGCAATGGTTTGTACCTGCACTCATTTCTTTCACAGGTTCCGGGACGTTCATTCCATAACAATACTCTCACCCTCTCAAAAACGATTCCATAGATTATCTTTAAATTATTACTTTGTACAATGCGGTATCTATTCTTAGTATTCTGAGTGTGAGAATGAACAAAAATTACAAAATAATTTAGGAAATAAGGCATAGTTATTGACAGTTTGAAAATGGTCATCAGAAACGTTTGTGAAGTAACCGTGAAATGTCTTTCAGATGAGATGTTAAACCAAGGTCCCGTCTGCCCTCTTAGGTAGATGTAAAAGATCCATGGCACTATTTTGAAGAAGAGCAGGGGAGTTATCTCCGGTGTTCTGGCCCATATTTATCCCCCAACATCACTAAAACAGATGATCTGGTTATTATCACATTGCTGTTTGTGGGAGCTTGTGTGGGCGCAAATTGGCTGCCGTGTTTCCTACATTACAACAGTGACTACACAACAAAAGTACTTCATTGGCTGTAAAGCGCTTTGGGACATGCTAGGTCGTGAAAGGTGCTATATAAATGCAAGTTTTTTTTTAGACTTTCTAACATGTTTTCCTCAGCTAACACTTTGACCTGGTTGAGCTGTGGATGAATGTACAGCTTGGGCAGAGTCAGTCGCATGAGCATGGGGCATTTAAAAAAAAAATCAAGGATTGGAAGCTGGACTTTTACTGTCTTCTTCCGGTTATGAAAATGACTGGACAGCAAACCCCAAAATGGTACTGTCCAGTTCTAAACTGGCGAGGTAACTACCCTAAGTCATAGAAAATTCCGACACAGAAGGAGGCCATTCGGCCCATCGTGCCTGTGCTAGTTGAGGACCACAATCAATATATTTCTTGAGGGTCACTTTCTGGAATGCTCAACACACTGCCCCCTCAGTGAGGGGACACAGGTTGGAGCCTGAAATTCCCCACAATAAATTCTTGATTCCATGACATTGTTGGGCAATACATTTTTTTAAATAATGGCCAGGAACCTCCCTACTGCAAGAGGAAGAAAAATAAACTTTAGGAGCAATACCAGTTTTGTTTAAACAAGGGTCTTTATTTGTATTTTGCTGGAGAGCAAGAAATGAGAAAGAATCCCACGTTAGTCAACATCTCATAGCGGCAGAGATTAGGAATGGAGTGCCAGAGGCAAGTGTGCTGCAGGTCAGAGTTGAGGGGGTCAGATACAGCGATCCCCCAGACAATGTTATGGTTATCACTGCCCTCGGTGATGCCAGAATGTGTTCTACATTTATAGCTGCCTGTCTGCTCCAAGATTATACCTGTTTCATAATTTTGAAGACAAGGTCTCTTTTTTAAAAAAAAACATTTTTATGTCTTATTAAAGCTGTTTTCTAAATTTATATCATTTGTTTAAAAAAAAGCTGAATATGACTCAACACGACAAGAGCAAGGTTATGAGGTGCACATCCCCCGATTTTAATCGCTCCGTTATTGGCAGTCGTGCCTTCAGCTGACTGGACCCTAAGCTCTGGAATTTCCACTCTAAGCCTCTCTGTCCCTCTGCGCCTCTCTCCTTTAAGACACTCCTTAAAACCCACTTCTTTCACCTGTCCTATATCCACTTATGGAGCTTGCTATTTGATAACACGCCTGTGAAGCGCCTTGAGATGTTTTACTATGTTAAAGGTGCTATATAAATGCAGTTATTGAGTGCAACAGTGACTAGAAGTCAGGTCGGTGTGTGACACTGGTGTAGAAGTCAATCCTTTGTACTCGAGCTTTACCTTCACCATCATAGTGGTGCATCGTGGGTGAACGAGAATATTTTTCATTAACAAAATCAACGTCAGTGGCTCAAGTCGATCAAATTCCCTTTTCTCAATTGTTTTTTGCCTTGTACACCAGGAACACATCGCACCACCATGCCCTTCAAGCAATGCTTTCCCCACCCCCTGCCGTGGTACAGTTAATTTCCATTGTATCATGAAGGAGAAAGCAGAGGTGCTAATAATGCATCATCTGAGGCATCAGTGTTAGTGGTTTATTAATGGTCACCATGCTGGAAAACACTCTGGTGAGTATATGAATTTTAAAAAGAAAATTTAATCTGATGTATAGAACTGTTCTTTTACTCTGGTGGAAAGGAGGATTGTATCTCCACTCAGCTTTCTTCCCTCTCCTTGAAGGTTTCATGGAGACTGGTCTTTCTTCATGTGTAAGCCTAGACAGTGTCAACAGGATATTTGACTGCATGGAAGGGAGTGGGGTGGGTGAGGGAAAGGGAGGGTTGGGGAAGGGCGAGGGGAGGGGGGAGGGTGGTGGGAGGGGAGAAGGGATTGGGGTGGGGTGGAGGGGAGTGGGGTGGGGAAGGGGATCAAAACCAAACCTGATCCCACCCTCACCATATACACACACTAATATTCTCCAGCAAGAGTCACTATAGAGTAATCAGGGGTGGGGAGGGGGGGGGGGAAATGCAGGCTGATTTCCTCCAGCCCGAGGCTGTTGAGGCTATTTGAAGTGCATTCCCCGCGTCCCACCCCCCGGCCCTGGCTTCAGCAGACAGCAGCGCTCAAACCTGCGAATGACCTGATCTCTATTGCTTAATTCTACACAAGTCAGCATCTACCAATTCTGTCATGAGGAACTTTATTGCCCCTAAGAAATTCAGCTAGAAAAGATTTATATTGTATCTTATCACAACCTTGGGACATCTCAGAGCACTTCCAACCCAATAAATTACTTTGAACTGTCATCATTTTGTTAAGTAGGCAAATATAACAGCCAATTTGCATACAGCAAGGTCACCGAGCAAATGAGATTACACAGGATATCCAGCATTTATGCTCCACTCAAGCCGCCTCCTGTCTTTCCACATCTAAATCTATCAGCATAACCCTCTATTCCCTTCTCCCTCACATGCTTGTCTAGCCTCTCCTTAAGTGCATCTATACTATTCGTTTCAACCACTCCCTGTGGTAACAAGTTTCACATTATCACCACTCTTTGGGCAAATAATTTTCTTTTGAATTCCCTATTGGACTTCTTGGTGATCATCTTACATTGATGGCCTCGAGCTATGCATGGAGTGCAGCAGCATAGAGTGGCATTCATGAGTTTGGTAAGTGGGTGAGTTTTAAGGGTTATTCTCTTTAAACTATTTGGAGACTGGAGTAAATTGTTAGTGGCAATTGCCAGTAGCTTCTAAGTAGCAGTTTAATTTAAAGGGGAAAAGTTAAGTAGTTGGGAATCTTTCAAGTTTAGGCAGAGAAAAACAAGGTAACTCTCCAGTAAGAGGCAATTAGCGGCTAGTTAAAAACCAGTTCTGTAAACAACTGACCTAGATACAGTTTAAAAAGAGGTAGTTCGTGCAGAGGCAAAGAGTGGCATTCGTGAGTTTGGTCAGTAGGTGAGTTTTAAGGGTTATTCTCTTTAAAGCATTTGGAGACTGGAGTAACTTGTTAGTGGCAATTGCCAGCAGCTTCTAAGTAAGTAGCAGTTTAATTTAAAGGGGAAAAGTGAAATAGTTGGGAATCTTTCAGGTTTAGGCAGAGAAAAACAAGGTAACTCTCCAGTAAGAGACAATTAGCAGCTAGTTAAAACCAGTTCTGTAAACAACTGACCAGTAGTGAGTCATCTGACCTAGATACAGTTTAAAAAGAGGTAGTTCATGCAGCAGCAAAGAGTGGCATTCATGAGTTTGGCAAGTGGGTGAGTTCGGGCAAGTGGGGGTGGCAGGTGCTCTTTTGTCTTATTTTTCCTACCAGTGCTGACACTAGAGCAGCTGATAAGGAGTGCGAGAGTAGAAGACAGAGGCCCAGAGACCAGCCCAACCAGCTGCAGACAAAGATAGAGGGGTGCAAAATTGAGAGGTGGTGTCACAGCCAAGCTGGTAAATGATTGGCTGTTCGACTGGTAAGTATAACTCTCTTTTAGACTGACTTTTAAATTGGTTTAATTGGCAGCGAACTACTAAGTAGCTGTTTGGTGTTTAAGTAAATTTTAGTAAGTAAATTAATTTAAGGGTTAAGTCATGGCAGGAGAGCTCGAACCCGTGTCATGCTCCTGCTGTGCTATGTGGGAAGTCAGGGACACTTCCAGTGTCCCTGACTACTATGTGTGCGGGAAGTGTGTCCAGCTGCAGCTCCTGACAGACCACTGGAGCTGCGGATGGACTCACTCTGGGGCATGCGCGATGCTGAGAGTGTTGTGGATAGCATAATTGGTGAGTTGGTCACACCGCAGGTAAGGGTTAGGACAGATAGTGAATGGGTGACCAAGAGACAGGGCAAGAGCAGGAAGGTAGTGCAGGAGTCCCCTGCAGTCATCTCCCTCCAAAACAGATATACCATTTTGGATACTGTTGGGGGAGATGACTTACCAGGGGAAGGCACTAGCAGCCAGGTTCATGGCACCATGGGTGGCTCTGCTGCACAGAAGGGTGGAAAAAAGAGTGGGAGAGCTATAGTGATAGGGGACTCTATTGTAAGGGGAATAGGTAGGAGTATCTGCGGCCGCAACCAAGACTCCAGGATGGTATGTTGCCTCCCTGGTGCAAGGGTCAAGGATGTCTCATAGCGGCTGTAAATAATTCTGGAGAGGGAGGGTGAACAGCCAGTTCTCGTGGTACATGTAGGTACCAACGATAGAGGTAAGAAGTGGGAAGAGGTCCTACACGCTGAATTTAGGGAGCTAGCAGTTAAATTAAAAAGTAGGACCTCAAAGGTAGTAATCTCTGGATTGCTACCAGTGCCACGTGCTAATCAGAGTAGAGGGAGCAGGATAGTTAGAATAAATACGTGGCTTGAGCAGTGGTATAAGAGGGAGGGATTCAAATTCTTGGGACATTGGAACCAGTTTTGGGGGAAGTGGGACCTGTACAAAAGGGACGGTCTGCACTTGGGCAGGGGGTCCTGGGGGTATCATTTGCTAATGCAGTTCTGGAGTGTTTAAACTAATATGGCAGGGGGATGGGAACCTATGCAGCGAAACAGGGCGAAGTAATATGGAGTCAGAAACAGATGGTAGAAAGGTAAAAAGCAATAATGGAAGGCCGAGTAAACAAAGGCAAGAAACAAAAAGGGCCACACTATATCATAATTCTAAAAGGACAAAGGGTGTTAAAAAAAACAAGCCTGAAGGCTTTGTGTCTTAATGCAAGGAGTATCCGTAATAAGGTGGATGATTAAGTGTGCAAATAGATGTTAACAGATATGATGTGATTGGGATTACAGAGACGTGGCTCCAGGATGATCAGTGCTGGGAACTCAACATCTCGGGGTATTCAACATTCAGGAAGGATAGAATAAAAGGAAAAGGAGGTGGTGTAGCATTGCTGGTTAAAGAGGAGATTAATGCAATAGTTAGGAAGGACATTAGCTTGGATGATGTGGAATCTATATGGGTAGAGCTGCAGAACACCAAAGGGCAAAAAACGTTAGTGGGAGTTGTGTACAGACCTCCAAACAGTAGTAGTGATGTTGGGGAGGGCATCAAACAGGAAATTAGGGGTGCATGCAATAAAGGTGCAGCAGTTATCATGGGTGACTTTAATATGCATATAGATTGGGCGAACCAAACTGGAGGCAATACGATGGAGGAGGATTTCCTGGAGTGCATAAGGGATGGTTTTCTAGAACAATATGTCGAGGAACCAACCAGGTGGGAGGCCATCTTAGATTGGGTGTTGTGTAATGAGAGAGGATTAATTAGCAATCTCGTTGTGCGAGGCCCCTTGGGGAAGAGTGACCATAATATGATGAAATTCTACATTAGGATGGAGAAAGAAACAGTTAATTCAGAGACCATGGTCCAGAACTTAAAGAAAGATAACTTTGAAGGTATGAGACGTGAATTGGCTAGGATAGATTGGCGAATGATACTTAAGGGGTTGACTGTGGATGGGCAATGGCAGACATTTAGAGACCGCATGGATGAACTACAACAATTGTACATCCCTGTCTGGCGTAAAAATAAAAAAGGGAAGGTGGCTCAAATGTGGCTATCAAGGGAAATCAGGGATAGTATTAAAGCCAAAGAAGTGGCATACAAATTGGCCAGAAATAGCAACGAACCTGGGGACTGGGAGAAATTTAGAACTCAGCAGAGGAGGACAAAGGGTTTGATTAGGGCAGGGAAAATAGAGTACGAGAGGAAGATTGCAGGGAACATTAAAACGGACTGCAAAAGCTTCTATAGATATGTAAAGAGAAGAAGGTTAGTAAAGACAAACGTAGGTCCCCTGCAGTCAGAATCAGGGGAAGTCATAACGGGGAACAAAGAAATGGCAGACCAATTGAACAAGTACTTTGGTTCGATATTCACTAAGGAGGACACAAACAACCTTCCGGATATAAAAGGGGTCAAAGGGTCTAGTAAGAAGGAGGAACTGAGGGAAATCCTTATTTGTTGGGAAATTCCCTTATCCCCTTTACCTACCTCTTCTGTCCAATTAATATCCGGGTAGTTGAAATTCCCCATGATTATTATTCTATGTTTTTGCTCAGTTCCCTAATTTGTCTGCATATTTCTTTCTCTGCCTACCTTCCGCTATTAGATGGCCCGTAGACTACAGCTATTAGTGTGATTGATCCTTCATTATCTTTTATCTCTATCCACATGGATTCAATTTTTGTCTTGCTGATAGCTGCATCACTTTTTTCTACTGCCATTATATTATCCCTAATAAGTACAGCTACTCCACCTTCCCTTTTTCCCTCTCTATCTTTTCAAAATATGTTATAACCTGCAATATTTAATTCTCAGTCCTGATTTTCTGTAGCCATAATAAGAACTTAAGAATTAGGAGCAGGAGTAGGCCATTCGGCCCCTCGAGCCTGCTGCGTCATTCAATGAGATCATGGCTGATTTTCTACCTTAACTCCACTTTCCTGCATTATCTCCGTATCCTTTGATTCCCTTAATATCCAATGTCTCAATAATCCCTACCATGTCTGGTTCCTTGCAACACATGATTGCCTCCAGCTCCCCTGGTTTATTATGGACACTGTATGCATTGAATGACTATTTAATCTGCTTTTTGGTGTTGGTTGAGGGATTAATATTGGCCAGAACACCAGGAGAACTCCCCTGCTCTACTTTGAATAGTGCCGTGGAATCTTTTACATCTAATTAAACGTGCAGGCAGGTTAATGTCTCATCTGAAAGATGCACCTCCCACAATGCAGCACTGCTGTCAGTCAGATTATGTGACCTTGTTTTAGAGTGGGGCTCAAAGCCACAACCTAATGACTCAGCAAGTGTTACAATTAAGCCAAGCTGACTCACAAAAGTACTTTACAAACTGATAGTTATTTAGTTAGGATGAAAAATTGTATTTTTGCACCTCCACAAGTAACATTATTGTATCTTCAAAGGATCCCTGCTTTTGTTACATTTCAACACACTCTTGCCCAGCATCCCATCCTGCACCCTCCATAAACTTAAGCTCATCCAAAACTCTGCTACCCGCATCCTAACTCGCACCAAGTCCATTTCACCCATCACCCCTGTGTTCTCTAACCTCGATTTTAAAATTCTCAATCTTGTTTTCCAATCCCTCCATGGCTTCGCCCTGCCCTATCTCTGTAATCTCCTCCAGCCTTACAACCCTCCGAGATATCTGTGCTCCTCCAATTCCAGCCTCTTGCGCATCCCTGATTTTAATCGCTCCACCATTGTCGGCTGTGCCTTCAGCTGCCAAGGCTCGAAGCTCTGGAATTCCCTCCCTAAACCTCTCTATCTCTGTACCTCTCATTCCTCCTTGAAGGCACTCCTTAAAACCTACCTCATTCATCTGCCCTAATATCTCCTTATGTGGTTTGGTGTCAAATTTTGTTTGATAACTCTCCTCGGGACATTTTACTATGTTAAATATGCTATATAAATGTTAATTGTGGCTGTTCATTGATACCATAAATCCCAGGTTTAGAGCCTGTATATTTCATGGCACGGACTCGTGAGTCTACAGCCAGTTGACATAATCCAGTTACATAACATTCTATCGCGGCACTCCCATATTTTAGTCACTCCAGTCTGACTGGTTCCTTTGCTGGGTAGGGTGTTTTCCAAGTGTAGTTTTTGTTTTCAGAAGCTTCTGTCTACACATACTCTGTGTATCTGTAGAGCGAAACTCCGCTAAATTCCACAATCCAAGAAGTGTGTTTTTTTGAACAGATCTGTATAAGTGCTGCGACACAAAATGGGCATACCCAGAACGAAGAGGCAGAAGGAGAGATAAAAACATAAACTAAGGAGAGACAAAATAGAAAAATAATAACAAAGACTGAAGAAAACAAGGGGAAGGAGTTACAAAGAAATGGGAAAGATGAAACTGAGAAAGATGTTTAATATATGATGGGGAGAATTGCCCTTCTCCTCTCTTAACAAGCCCGCATTCAACAGACCTTGGATAAGTTTCGATTACTTTAATTCCAACACGGGAGCATCTCACTTCTCAGCCGCCTAAGAGCTATTCAAATTGCACTTTAATTATACAGGTTTTAGCACGAGTGTCCTCGTGGACAGACCTTAACAGTGACGTGATTGGTTGTACCAACGCATGATCAAATATGTCATGTTTGTAACCTCACAGAACTGTAACCTTTATGTAACAACACTGTACACTGTATACACCTGAGAAATGCACACCTTGACCACAGGGGGTGAACTTGTGGGAGACACTCCTCACCTTGTCATCCAGGTATATAAAGGGAGGTCCCACGCAGGGTCACCACTCCTTGGTCCTATGAATAAAGGTACAGGTCACAGAGTGACCTTGTCTCCAGTATGTGCCTCGTGTTGATTTGCTGTCGTGTGTAAGGACATAACATTTGGCGACGAGAAACGGGTATCAACAACTCAAGAGAATGGCCACTGGTAGCACGGAGGAACGGTACTGTGTTGGTGAGGACTGGGGCGATTTCGTTGAGAGGCTCCAGCAGAGTTTTGTCACGAAGGACTGGCTGGGAGCGGCAGCGGCTGACAAACGAAGGGCGCATCTACTGACCAGCTGTGGACCTAAGACGTACGCGCTGATGAAAGACCTGCTCGCACCTGAGAAGCCGGTAGACAAAACCTTCGAGGAGCTCAGCAAACTGATCGGTGAGCACCTCAAACCGGCGAGTAATATACACATGGCCCGACACCGATTCTATACGCACCGACGTCGGGAAGGGCAGAGCTTGGCCAGTCTCTGTAAGTTCACAGACGCCTGCAGGGGGGAGATGTTGTGGGATTTCTTCATTGAGGGCATTGGTCATGCCAGGATTTTTAGGAAGCTAATTGAGACCAAGGACTTGACCTTGGAAGCGGCGGCGTTGATGGCTCAAATCTTCATGGTGGGGGAGGAGGAAACCAAGATCATATACGCCCGCAACTCTGCTCCCAATGTGGCGATTGAGCAGGGAGTTAACAAGGTAAATGCGACTCAGAATCCTGCAGGCAGGCAAGGGCAATTCGACACTAACCAGACAGTAACAGACTCTAGGGTGGGTCCGCAACAGGGACAATGGCAAGTTGAACGGACATTTACACCATCACAAGGGACAATACTTCCCGGGATGGGACCATTGACAGCCACAAACAGAGTGCTCAAGAGTAATCGAAGAGATAATCAGAGAAGAATGCCTGGTAACAGCTCTTTTGTTCTCAACAATCTCAGCTCATGCTGGAGATGCGGGGGCAAACATGCTGCGAAGACCTTCCGGTTTCAACAATTCATCTGCAGAAATTGTAACTTGAGTGGACATTTAGCCAGGATGTGCAGGAAGCCCGCAGCGAGGCTGGCTTACGAAGTGGATGAATTGCAAGAGGGGTCTGCAAGGCAGGGGTAGGCCTGGGGCACAGCAATGATTGCCGAAGTTCAGCGGGTCCAGGTGGCAAACATCCACAGCTCATACACAAAAACGCCACCTATGATGATGAGAGTACTGTTACGGCATCCCGGTACGCATGGAGCTGGACACGAGCCAGCCAGTCACTTATGAGTGTCCAAAAATTCGAGAAACTGTGGCCACTCAGAGCTAGCAGACCCAAACTAGAACGCATTGACACGCAATTACGGACGTACACCAAAGAGATCATCCCAGTGCTAGACAGTGCAATGTTGGTGGTCACACATAATGGATCGCAGAACCGGCTGCCACTCTGGATTGTCCCGGGAAATGGTCCCGCGCTTTTGGGGAGGAGCTGGCTAGCCGAAATGAACTGGAAATGGGGGGGATGTGCACGCCATTTCATCTGTGGAGCGAAGTTCATGCTCATACGTTCTACTAAAGTTCGAGTCATTATTTCAACCTGGTGTCGGGACTTTCAAAGGCACCAAAGTAAGGATACGCATCACCCCAGACGCCACACCAGTGCATCACAAAGCCAGAGCTGTGCCATATGTGATGCGGGAGAAAATTGAGAGTGAGTTGGACAGGTTGCTTAGAGAGGGCATAATTTCGCCCGTTGAATTCAGCGACTGGGCAAGCCCCATCGTCCCTGTTCTAAAAACGGATGGCTCAGTCAGGATCTGTGGCGACTACAAGGCCACCATCAACCGACTGTCCCTTCAGGATCAATACCCGCTTCCGAGAGTGGAGGATCTTTTTGCCATGCTGGCAGGCGGCAAGCTGTTCACCAAGTTGGACCTCACTTCGGCCTACATGACCCAGAAACTGGCCGAAGGGGCTGTTTGCCTACAACAGGTGCCCATTTGGCATTCGTTCAGCAGCCGCTATCTTTCAGAGGAACATGGAAAGCCTGCTAAAATCCATCCCCGGAATAATCGTATTTCAGGACAACATCCTTATCACGGATCGAGACACCGAGGAACATCTCCTCAACTTGGAGGAGGTGCTACGCCGACTGGACTGGGTAGGCCTGCGACTAAAGAATTCCAAGTGTGTGTTTTTGGCCCCAGATGTCGAGTTTTTGGGCAGGAGGGTTGCTGCAGACGGGATCCGGCCCACCGAATCCAAAACGAAGGCGATCCGTCACGCGCCCAGGCCCAGCAACACATCAGAGTTGCGTTCATTTCTGGGACTATTGAACTATTTTGGGAACTTGCTCCCGAATTTAAGCACATTGTTGGAGCCACTACACGTGCTCCTGCATAAGGGTTGCGATTGGTTTTTGGGGGACTGTCAGGAACGGGCTTTCAATCGGGCGTGGAACCTGCTTTGTTCTAATAAGTTATTGACCCTGTACGACCCCTGTAAGAAATTGGTTTTGACATGCGATGCATCATTCTATGGGGTTGGGTGCGTGTTGCAGCAGAGTAATGATGAGGGAAAATTCCAACCTGTGGCTTATGCCTCCAGGTCGCTCTCCCAAGCAGAAAGGGAGTATGGGATGGTTGAAAAGGAAGCACTCGCATGTGTCTACTGGGTGAAAAAGATGCACCAGTACCTTTTCGGCAGAAGGTTCGAGTTAGAAACGGACCACAAGCCGTTAACATCCCTGTTGTCTGACAGCAAAGCTGTCAATGCCAATGCGTCAGCTCGCATACAGCGATGGGCTCTCACGCTGGCTACGTATGATGACACCATACGGCACCGGCCAGGCACCGAAAATTGCGCTGATGTGCTCAGCAGGCTTCCACTGGCCACCACTGAGGGGGCAGCGGAGCAAAGCGCTGAGATGGTTGTGGTGTCCCTGCACCTTGTTAATGAATCACACGAGGCATATATTGCAGACACGGTCACTGCGTGACCTTCCTTTATTCCCAGGACCAAGAAGTGATGACCCTGCGTGGGACCTCCCTTTAAATACCTGAGTGTCCAGGTGAGGAGTGTCTCCCACAAGTTCACCTCCTGTGGTCAAGGTGTGCATTTCCAGGACATATATACAGTGTACAGTGTGGTTGCATGAAGGTTACAGTTACAAGATAGTTACAGTTGTATGAAGGTTGCATACATGACAATGGTCATGGCCATCGATGCCTTTGACAGCGCAGGCTCCCCCATCACAGCCCACCAGATCAAAACCTGGACAAACAGAGATCCCCTCCTATCTCTGATTAAGAAATGTGTCCTGACTGGGGATTGGGCGCCCGCACACGGAGCATGCCCTGAAGAGGTCAGACCGTTTCACAGGCGGATGGATGAACTCTCCATCCAAGCCGACTGCCTACTATGGGGCAGCCGGGTAGTCATGCCCCAAAGGGGTAGGTAAGTATTCATCAGGGAACTCCACAGCGAGCACCCAGGCATCATGCTTATGAAGGCCATTGCCCGGTCACATGTATGGTGGCCGGGAATTGATGCAGACCTGGAACACTGTGTTCGCAGGTGCACGACGTGTGCCAGCTGGGCAATGCCCCCAGGGAGGCCCCACTCAGCCTGTGGCCCTGGCCCACCAAGCCATGGTCACATATTCACGTAGACTACGCGGGCCCGTTCATGGGGAAAATGTTCCTCATTGTTGATGCGTACTCAAAATGGATCGAGTGCATCATATTGAATTCGTGCACGATATCCACCACAGTGGAGAGTCTGCGTGCGGTCTTTGCGACCCACGGCTTGCCGGACATCCTAGTTAGCGACAACGGCCCGTGTTTCACTAGCTATGAATTCCGGGAGTTCATGTCGGGTAATGGCATCAAACATGTCAGGACAGCGCCATTCAAGCCGGCTTCCAATGGCCAGGCGGAACGTGCGGTCCAAATCATAAAGCAAGGCATGCTCCGGATTCAAGGACCCTCCCTTCAATACCGTCTATCGCGCCTCCTGCTGGCCTCCAGGTCCAGACCGCACTCGCTCACGGGAGTCCCGCCAGCAGAACTACTTATGAAATGTACACTAAAAACTCAACTGTTCCTCATTCATCCAGTCTTGTCAGACATTGTTGAGGGCAAGCGCCAGTCCCAAAATGAGTGCCACGACCGTAAGTCAAAGGGGAGATGGATAGGAAGCGATGACCCTGTACTTGTTCTCAATCACGCTGTGGGGCCCAAGTGGCTCGAGGGTACTGTAATTGGTAAAGAGGGGAATAGGGTCATAGTGGTCAGACTCAACAATGGGCAGATATGCCGCAAGCAGCTGGACCAAGTAAAAAAAAGGTTCAGCACGGACACTGAGGAAAATCATGAGATGCTGCCCACACCACTGCCAGTGAACGAGCAACAAGAACCGTCAGCAGCATGCACAGCCTGGATGAGCTGGAATCACCTCAGGCGACAGAGACGCATGCCAAGGCTCAACCACCAGAGCCCCAACTGCGGCGCTTCACGAGAGAGCGTCGACCGCCTGAAAGACTCAATCTTTGACCCAAAGACATTGGGGGGAGGTGATGTCATGTCTGTAACCTTCACATAACTGTAACCTTTATGTAACAACACTGTACACTGTATACACCTGAGAAGTGCACACCTTGACCACAGGGGGTGAACTTGTGGGAGACACTCCTCACCTGTGTCATCCAGGTATATAAAGGGAGGTCCCACACAGGGTCATCACTTCTTGGTCCTGTGAATAAAGGTACAAGTCACAGAGTGACCTTGTCTCAAGTATGTGGCTCGCGTTGATTTGCTGTAGTATGTAAGGACATAACAAAATACCCATTTGTTCTCTTCTTCCAGGTGTTACTCGCCTTGTACTGTTACATGGTTATATTAGTTCCTCTTTGGATGTTCTTTATTGCTCCCTTAAGCCCGACACATGGTCATCTTGTGTACGTGTGGTTCTAAGCCTTTTGTTTAGCCAGCTCAGGGCCTCCATAATAACCAGATAACACCTTTGATATTCAATCTTACTCTTGCAATCCCCCCTTTTGGCCCTTGGCTTTATACCCCTAGATAGGCCAATGTGCCGTCCCCTCATTATTTCATCCAAAGGGGAAGTGATATTGTCAGCTTAATCCGTCCGTGTGGGTGGCCAAACCCTTACTTTCGGATGGTTTCTCGTATCTCTTTCCTTTTACACACCATTTACCTGTTTTATAGACTTTTCCTTAGATACTAAAGGTTTAGTTTCTTCTAAGGCTTTTATGGGGGCCTGAGCTATGGCTTTCCTCGCCCATCGTTTACATCTCCAACATAATTCAATCAATCGCACACCAGGGTTGGTTTGCCAACATTTCTTTAGTGTCCTTCAGAAGTTTGGTCGATCTTCTTCATCAAGATCATGTACTTCTGCCGTTGTTCATGGATGTCCTGTTCCAACTTAGTTTGTTCTTCACTAAGTTTGGGTATATGTCGTCCTTGTGGTTCCTCGAAACCTTTATACCCTGCTTTGATAGTGTCCACCGCCGTTCCGTTGACGGACTCTCCTTTCAATTCCGGATATATGATAAATCCCTGAATATCGATTTCTTCTTTTGGCGCAAAACAGAAGTCGATGATCGTGATAGGGCAGTGGGTAACTCCCCCCACCTTCATGTTGACCGCCATGGTGCTCACACATCAGCCTCCATTTCCTTGTGAGGTTGCGGTCCTTTCAGAGTCCAATGTCAGCGGTGTGACACTCAACACACATCCTTCTGTTTGGCCATATTCACAGTTGTTATTATCGAGGTCTGGGTACTCTTGGCATAAAACAACTTGATTCTTCTTATAACAATCTTTAATATAGACACCTATGGTATTGTTTCCCTTTTTAATTATGGACTGGTGCAATTTGTGAGACCGCACACGGGTCTGATTCCTTATTTCTCCTATATTGTTTACTTAGTACAATGTGTTTCCCTTTGTCACGTTGTATTGTGGTATTGATAAAATAAACCCTGTTGTATTGTGATGTCCGGTTATACACCTTGATACATATGCTTATCATTATAATAAATCACACATGGCCCATGCTGGAGCTGATCACCTTGTGACCTTCAGGTTTAATGTAAACTCCAAAAGTGAGCACTGCAGGGGGAGCCTGCTTTATATAGGGAGGCAGCACGAGGTGCAGTAATGTGTGCCTCCCGGGCTTTCCCCATCTGTTGGCTGTTACATGTAATTACATGGTACAATGCATGGTACAGAGCATGGCTGCAAATACATCACAACACTTTCCCCCAAGTCTTAAATGCAGTTTACAGGTCAAGCCTGACCGGGGGTCTCTCTGGTTGAGCGTCTGAGTTGGACACTGGGTGTGGGCGGCCTGACCGGAGTGTCGCCGCCTTGCGGTACTGCGGCTCTGGTCGGACTGTCCGGTGCGATGGGTTCTGTCTCTTGGTGAACCGCCAGTTCTATTGCTTGTGGTTGGAAGTCGATGTCACTGTAGTCATCCAGCAGTTCTGGATCATCGGTAAACCTCAATTTGGTTTGGTCAATGTACTTCCTGCAGGTTTGGCCATTGGTGAGTCTTAACACAAATATCCTACTCTCCTCTTTAGCTACGACAGTGCCTGCGAGCCACTTGGGGCCCGTACCAAAGTTCAGCAAGAAAACAGGGGCATCGACATTGATGCAATGCGTTACAGAGTTGCGGTCATGATATGTACATTGCTTAAGATGCCGGTTTTCGACAATCTCACTTAAAACCGGGTGCACGAGGGACAACCTTGTTTTGAGGGTCCTCTTCATGAGGAGTTCGGCAGGTGGAACCCCTGTGAGTGAGTGGGGCCTCGTCCGATATGCAAGTAGTACACGAGACAGACAGGTCTGCAAGGGGGCTTCTGTCACTCGCTGCATGCCCTGCTTTATGATCTCTACTGCCCGTTCAGCTTGGCCATTGGAGGCTGGTTTGAATGGGGCCGACCTGAAATGCTTTATGCCGTTACAGCACATAAATTCGCAAAATTCGGAACTTGTAAAGCATTGTCCATTGTCACTAACAAGGACGTTGGGCAGGCCATGGATGACGATCATTGTCCGAAGGCTCTTTATTGTGGCGGTGGATGTGCTGGACGACATTATAACACATTCGATCCATTTAGAATAAGCATCAATTACAACTAGGAACATTTTTCCTAGAAAGGGACCCACGTAGTCTTCGTGGATGTGGGACCAGGGTTTGGAGGGCCAAGACCACACCTTCCCTGGGTGCGTTGCTGAGTTGCGCGCATGTGTTGCACCGGCGTACGCACGACTCTAAGTCTGCGTCGATGCCGGGCCACCTCACATGCGATCTCGCAATGGCTTTCATCATTACGATGCCGGGGTGTGTGCTATGGAGATCCTTGACAAATAAATCTTTGCCCTTCTTGAGCAGGATTACGCGATTTCCCCACAAAATGCAGTCGGCCTGGACGGATAACTCGTCCTTGCACCGGTGAAACGGCTTAAAATCGGCATGCATCTCTCCATACGTGTTTGCCCAGTTTGCACTTAATATACAGTTTTTCACCTGGGACAACAGTGGGTCTTGGCTGGTCCAGATTCTTATCTGGCGCACCGTGATGGGTGACCCTTTGCCCTCAAAGGCTTCCATGGCCATGACCAGTTCTGCGGGCTGCTCCACTTCACCCTCGGTGGTTGCGAGCGGGAGCCGGCTGAGCGCATCTGCGCAATTATCGGTGCCTGGTCTGTGGCGGATCGTGTAGTCATAAGTGGACAGCGTTATTGCCCACCTCTGAATGCGAGCTGAGGCATTGGTATTAATGCCTTTGCTCTCAGAATATAACGACGTGAGTGGCTTGTGGTCGGTTTCTAGTTCGAACCGCCGGCCAAATAGGTACTGGTGCATCTTTTTTACTGCGTACACACAAGCTAGGGCCTCCTTTTCGACCATGCTGTATGCCCTTTCAGCCTTGGAAAGGCTGCGGGACGCATACGCTACAGGTTGGAGCTTACTCGACACGTTTGCTTGCTGAAGCACACACCTGATCCCGTAGGATGACACATCGCACGCTAAAACAAGATACCTACAGGGATCCTACAGCGGCAGTAGTTCGTTTGAGCACAATAAGTTTCTGGCCTTCTCGATGGCAGTTTCTTGATTTTTACCTCAGACCCAGTCATCACCCTTATGGAGCAATACATGTAATGGTTCAAGCAAAGTGCTCAGCCCAGGCAGAAAGTTACCAAAGTAGTTCAGTAGTCCTAGGAATGAGTGCAGCTCCTCCGTTGTTTTCGTGGTCTCGGGGCCTTCTGGATCACCTCTGTCTTGGAGTCTGAGGGTCTGATGCCATCTGCTGCAATTCTCCTTCCCAGGAATTCCACCTCTGGTGCCAAAAAGACGCATTTGGTTCGTTTCAATCTTAGACCTACTCGATTTAGTCGGCGTAGCACCTCTTCCAGGTTATGAAGGTGTTCATCGGTGCCATGTTCGGTGATCAAGATGTCATCTTGGATGACAACCGTTCCCGGGACAGATTTCAGCAGGCTCTCCATGTTTCGTTGGAAGATTGCAGCCGTTGAATGGATCCCAAAGGGGCACCGGTTATATACGAACAGCCCCTTGTGTGTGTTTATGCACGTGAGCTTCTTGGATGATTCCGCCAGCGCCTGGGTCATGTATGCCAAGGTGAGGTCCAATTTCGAAAACAGCTTTCCGCCCGACAGGGTCGGGAACAAATCCTCCGCCTTGGGTAGCGGGTACTGGTCCTGTAATGATACTCAGTTTATGATTACTTTATAATTCCCACAGATTCTCCTATCACTTTCAAGAATGGGGACAATGGGATTGACCCCGTCATTAAATTCCACTGGCAATATGATGTCTTCGCGCTGAAGTCGATCGAGCTCGACTTCTACTTTCTCTCGCATCATGTAAGGGACAGCTCTGACCTTGTGGTGAATGGGTCTCATGTCTGGGCTGAGGTGAATTGTCACCTTGGCCCCTATGAAGCTGCCAATGCCAGGCTGGAACAGTGACGAAAACTTGTCTAAGACCTGCGCACATGTGGCTTTCTCCACCAACGATAATGCTTTTACATCGCCACATTTCCAGTTAAAATTCCGTAGCCAGCTTCTGCCAAGCAGCCTGGGCCCGTTACCAGGAACAATCCATAGTGGCAATTTATGCACAGAACCATCATGCAGCACCTGTACCATTGCACTTCCAAGGACCGGGATAATCTCTTTGGTGTAGGTGCGCAGCTTCGGGTCGATCAGGCTTAGCTTGGGCCTGTGTGTCTTGTTTGCCCATAACTTCTCAAAGGCCTTCTGGCTCATGATTGATTGGCTCGCACCCATGTCCAGTTCCACTGGTACCGGTATGCCATTCAGTTTAACGTTCATCATAATCGGGGGACTCTTGTTGGTAAAGGTGTGCACTTCATGCACGTGCACCCCATGTACCTCTTCCTCCTCGGTCATTTCTGCGCGATCCTCAGGATCTACGCTTGACCTCCCATCCTCCGCTACGTATCGAGTTGTAGCACGTTTACACATTCGTTGGAGGTGCCCCATCATTGAGCAACTCTTGCAGACATATTGTTTGAACCTGCACTGGTTTGCGCGATGAGCCTCTCCACAGCACCACAGCTGATGGTCTTGCATTCACAGGTACTGATCTCTTCGCATTGTTGTGGTGAGTGAGTCATCTCAGGTCGAGCAGAGGTCGCATTAGCCCAGCTGGGGGCACTTCTCGTGTCTGCCGATGAATTTAGCTTATTCACGGTGTTTGGCCCCGGGTGATTCCGAAGTTGTGAGTAGAGTAGCTTTGTTTCTTCCTCTCTGGCCATGTAAACCTGAGCAATCAGGGTGGCTTTGGCTAGGTCCAAGTCTTTCTCTGTTAGCAATTTGCGGAAAATCCCTTCGTGCCCAATTCCCAAAACAAAGAAGTCTCTTAACATTTCTTCAAGAACTGTCCCGAATTGACATGGCCCAGCAAAACGCCTTAGCTCAGCGATGACCGCCGCCACGTCTTGGCCTACTCCGCGCCGGTGGGTGTAGAAACAGTACCTCACCATGAGCGCACTGCGCTTCAGCTTTAGGTGATTTCGAACTAGCTCACACAGTTCTTCGTAACTTTTCTCAGCGGGTTTCGTCGGGGCTGGTAGGTCCTTGATCAGTGCGTATGTCCGTGATCCACAGACCGTGAGGAGGACGGCCCTGCGTTTGCTGGCATTCGCGGCTCCCTCTAAGTCTTTCGCGACAAAGCGTTGATCCAGCCAGTCAATGAAGTCATCCCAGTCTTCCCCGACACAATATCGCTCGATGTAGTCAATGGTGGCCATAGCTGCGTGTTAGTATCCCATCCTCGTCGCTAGTTGATATATATGCTTATCACTATAATAAATCACACGTGGCCCATGCTGGAGCTGATCACCTTGTGATCTTTAGGTTTAATGTTAAGTCCAAAAGTGAACACTGCAGGGGGAGCCAGCTTTATATAGGGAGGCAGCACGAGGTGCAGTAATGTGTGCCTCCCGGGCTTTCCTCATCTGTTGGCTGTTACATGTAATTACATGGCACAATGCATGGTACAGAGCATGGCTGCAAATACATCACACACCTGTTCTTAGGGACCCAGACATGGTTATTCCTCTGGACCTCACAGGCTTTGGTATCATTCTTGCCCAATGTCCATTCAGCAAATACATCATTGGTTATCCAATCCGGCGTCTCCACATTCTGGAGTTGTTCTATGTTATGTTCTATCGTATTGAGCATCCAAGCACCATATCCCACACAAACTATCTCGGCCTCCATTCTTTTACTCATAGTTTGTCCAGCCTGGTTTACCAAATTTATCATTTTTGCATGGTCCCACAATGTATGGGCAACGTGTAGCAGTTTCCATTTCGCCCCGTCCCCTAGCTGGGCGTGCATTTTCACGTTATCATCTCCCCTTTCCAGCAGTACTTTTAAGGTCTGTGTGAGGGTGATAACCCGCTCTTCTTGTTGTGTATCTGTAAAGCATGTTCCGCCACCAGCGAGTGCATCCCCTGAAGTCCCAAGGGATCCCAGCATCCCTTGGGAGCACTGTACATAAGCCGGTCCCTAAGGCCTGTTCCTCACTCTGGAGTGTCTTAATAAAGACTGAAATCACTGTTATTTTAACCTCCCTGTGTGCAGTCTCATCTGTGTTAGGAACACAATAACTGGCAATAAGTATACAAATTCAACGCAAAGATGCAGCAAACTGTGGGCATCCTGGAGAAGTTCTCGGAGGGTGAGGACTGGCAAGCCTATGTTGAACGGCTGGACCAGTACTTTGTAGCCAACGAGCTGGACGGAGAAGGAAGCGCTGCAAAAAGGAGAGCGGTCCTCCTCACGGTCTGCGGGGCACCGACCTACAGCCTCATGAAGAATCTTCTGGCTTCGATGAAACCCACAGATAAGTCGTATGATGAGCTGTGTACACTGGTTCGGGAGCATCTTAACCCGAGGGAGAGCGTGCTGATGGCGAGGTATTGGTTCTACACGTGCCAGCGATCTGAAGGTCAGGAAGTGGCGGGCTATGTCGCCGAGCTAAGGCGACTTGCAGGATAATGTGAGTTTGATGGCTACCTGGAACAGATGCTCAGAGACTTTTTTATACTGGCCATTGGCCACGAGACCATCCTATGAAAACTTTTCACTGTAGAGACACCGACCCTCAGTAAGGCCATTGCGATAGCACAGGCGTTTATGTCCACCAGTGATAACTACAAACAAATCACTCAGTACACAAGTGCTAGCAATGTTCATAAATTAACTGGAACTGTGTTTGCGAGCAGAAATGTACAGGGCAGAAACCACGAGTCTGCAACTGCCAGCAGGCCTCAGGTGATCCAGATGACTCAGAGTCCGCAACAAAGGATGAATGCAAGGCAATTCATAGAAAATAGGTGCAGGAGTAGGCCATTCGGCCCTTCTAGCCTGCACCGCCATTCAATGAGTTCATGGCTGAACATTCAACTTCAGTACCCATTCCTGCTTTCTCGCCATACCCCTTGATCCCCCTAGCAGTAAGGACCTCATCTAACTCCTTTTTGAATATATTTAGTGAATTGGCCTCAACAACTTTCTGTGGTAGAGAATTCCACAGGTTCACCACTCTCTGGGTGAAGAAGTTCCTCCGCATCTCGGTCCTAAATGGCTTACCCCTTATCCTTAGACTGTGACCCCTGGTTCTGGACTTCCCCAACATTGGGAACATTCTTCCTGCATCTAACCTGTCTAACCCCGTCAGAATTTTATATGTTTCTATGAGGTCCCCTCTCATTCTTCTGAACTCCAGTGAATACAAGCCCAGTTGATCCAGTCTTTCTTGATAGGTCAGTCCCGCCATCCCGGGAATCAGTCTGGTGAACCTTCGCTGCACTCCCTCAATAGCAAGAATGTCCTTCCTCAGGTTAGGAGACCAAAACTGTACACAATACTCCAGGTGTGGCCTCACCAATGCCCTGTACAACTGTAGCAACACCTCCCTGCCCCTGTACTCAAATCCCCTTGCTATGAAGGCCAACATGCCATTTGCTTTCTTAACCGCCTGCTGCACCTGCATGCCAACCTTCAATGACTGATGTACCATGACACCCAGGTCTCTTTGCACCTCCCCTTTTCCTAATCTGTCACCATTCAGATAATAGTCTGTCTCTCTATTTTTACCACCAAAGTGGATAACCTCACATTTATCCACATTATACTTCATCTGCCATGCATTTGCCCATTCACCTAACCTATCCAAGTCGCTCTGCAGCCTCACAGCATCCTCCTCGCAGCTCACACTGCCACCCAACTTAGTGTCATCCGCAAACTTGGAGATACTACACTCAATCCCCTCATCTAAATCATTAATGTACAGTGTAAACAGCTGGGGCCCCAGCACAGAACCCTGCGGTACCCCACTAGTCACTGCCTGCCATTCTGAAAAGTACCCATTTACTCCTACTCTTTGCTTCCTGTCTGACAACCAGTTCTCAATCCATGTCAGTACACTACCCCCAATCCCATGTGCTCTAACTTTGCACATCAATCTCTTGTGTGGGACCTTGTCGAACGCCTTCTGAAAGTCCAAATATACCACATCAACTGGTTCTCCCTTATCCACTCTACTGGAAACATCCTCAAAAAATTCCAGAAGATTTGTCAAGCATGATTTCCCTTTCACAAATCCATGCTGACTTGGACCTATCATGTCACCTCTTTCCAAATGCACTGCTATGACATCCTTAATAATTGATTCCATCATTTTACCCACTACCGATGTCAGGCTGACCGGTCTATAATTCCCTGTTTTCTCTCTCCCTCCTTTTTTAAAAAGTGGGGTTACATTGGCTACCCTCCACTCCATAGGAACTGATCCAGAGTCAATGGAATGTTGGAAAATGACTGTCAACGCATCCACTATTTCCAAGGCCACCTCCTTAAGTACTCTGGGATGCAGTCCATCAGGCCCTGGGGATTTATCGGCCTTCAATCCCATCAATTTCCCCAACACAATTTCCCGGCTAATAAGGATTTCCCTCAGTTCCTCCTCCTTACTAGACCCCCCGACCCCTTTTATAACCGGAAGGTTGTTCGTGTCCTCCTTCGTGAATACCGAACCAAAGTACTTGTTCAATTGGTCCGCCATTTCTTTGTTCCCCGTTATGACTTCCCCTGATTCTGACTGCAGGGGACCTACGTTTGTCTTTACTAACCTTTTTCTCTTTACATATCTATAGAAACTTTTGCAATCCGTCTTAATGTTCCCTGCAAGCTTCTTCTCATACTCCATTTTCCCTGCCCTAATCAAACCCTTTATCCTCCTCTGCTGAGTTCTAAATTTCTCCCAGTCCCCAGGTTCGCTGCTATTTCTGGCCAATTTGTATGCCACTTCCTTGGCTTTAATACTATCCCTGATTTCCCTTGATAGCCACGGTTGAGCCACCTTCCCTTTTTTATTTCTATGCCAGACAGGAATGTACAATTGTTGTAGTTCATCCATGCGGTCTCTAAATGTCTGCCATTGCCCATCCACAGTCAACCCCTTAAGTATCATTCGCCAATTCACACCTTGTTGGCATTGTGGAGGCTTCCATTCAGCATATTCGTGCCGCTTCAAAGGTTATGTTTGCAAGAGCTGTGGAATAATGGGGCACCTCCAACGAGCTTGCAGATGAGCTGCAAGCTCTGCAAAACCTTCTAACCACTACGTGGCAGAGGAAGATCGATCCATGGTGGATCAAAGCAATTTTGAGCCTCAGAGAGAGGAGGCAGATGCTGAAGTACATGGGGTGCACACATTTTCGATGAAATGTCCACCTATAATGCTAAATGTAAAATTGAATGGCTTACCCGTGGCCATGGAACTGGACACTGGCGCTAGCCAATCCATCATGAGTAAAAAGATGTTTGAGAGACTGTGGTGCAACAAGGCACTTAGACCAGCCCTGAGCCCCATCCACATGAAACTGAGAACGTACACCAAAGAGCTCATCACTGTCCTGGGCAGCACCATGGTCAAGGTCACCTACGAGAGCACGGTGCATGAACTGCCACTCTGGATTGTCCCAGGCGGTGGCCCCACACTGCTTGGTAGGAACTGGCTGGGCAAAATCCGCTGGAACTGGGATGACATCCAAGCGCTTTCACATGTCGATGAGGCCTCATGTACCCAGGTTCTCAACTAATTTCCTTCCCTTTTTGAGCCAGGCATTGGAAACTTTTACGAGGTGGAGGTGCGAACCCACTTGGTCCCAGAGGCACGACCCATTCACCACAAGGCGCGAGCAGTATCTCACATGATGAGGGAGAGAGTGGAAATCGAGCTGGACAGGCTGCAACGCGAGGGCATCATCTCCCCAGTGGAATTCAGCAAGTGGGCCAGCCCGATTGTTCCAGTACTCAAAAATGATGGCACGGTCAGGATTTGCGGCGATTATAAAGTAACTATTAGTCATTTCTCGCTACAGGACCAACACCCGCTACCACCTAAGGCAGACTACCTATTTGCGACTCAGGCAGGAGGCAAGACATTCATCAAGCTCGATCTGACTTCGGCCTACATGATGCAGGAGCTGGAGGAGGGCCTTACCTGCAATCACACGCACAAGGGATTGTTCATCGACAACAGATGCTCGTTTGGAATTTGGTCGGCTGCAGCGATCTTCCAGAGAAACATGGAGAGCCTACTCAAGTCAGTACCATGCACAGTGGTTTTTCAGGACGACATATTGGTCACAGGTCAGGATACCGTCGAGCACCTACAAAACCTGGAGGAGGTCCTCCAGCGACTGGATCGCGTAGGGCTGCGGCTGAAGAGGTCGAAATGCGTCTTCATGGCAACAGAAGTGGAGTTTTTGGGGAGAAAGATCGCGGCGGACGGCATTCGGCCCACAGATGCCAAGACAGAGGCTATCAGGAACGCGCCCAGGCCACAGAACGTCACGGAGCTGCGGTCGTTCCTGGGACTCCTCAACTATTTTGGTAACTTCCTACCGGGATTAAGCACCCTCTTAGAGCCCCTACATGTGTTATTGCGCAAAGGTGAGAACTGGGTATGGGGAAAAGAACCAAGTAATTGCTTTTGAGAAAGCCAGAAAAATTTTATGCTCCAACAAGCTGCTTGTGTTGTATAACCCGTGTAAAAGACTTGTGCTAGCATGTGATGCGTTGTCGTACGGAGTCGGGTGTGTATTACAACAAGCTAACGTTGCGGGGAAGTTGCAACCTGTCACCTATGCCTCCAGGAGCTTGTCTAAGGCCGAGAGGGCCTACAGCATGATTGAGAAAGAGGCATTAGCGTGTGTGTTTGGGATAAAGAAAATGCATCAGTACCTGTTTGGCTTCAAATTTGAGCTGGAAACCGATCACAAGCCCCTCATATCCCTGTTCGCTGAAAACAAGGGGATAAATACTAATGCCTCAGCCCACATACAAAGGTGGGCACTCGCACTATCAGCGTATAAATACACCATCCACCACAGGCCAGGCACCGAGAACTGTGTGGATGCTCTCAGTTGGCTACCATTGCCCACCACGGCGCAGCCTGCAAACTTGTTGATGGTGGTGCAGCCCGCAGAATTGTTGATGGTCATGAAAGCATTTGAAAATGATGGTCACGGCCCGCCAGATTAGGATATGGACCAGCCAAGATCCTGTGCTGTCCCTAGTAAAAAACTGTGTACTGCATGGGAGCTGGGCCAGCATCCCAGTTGAAATGCAAGAGCTAATCAAGCCGTTCTAACGGCGAATGGGCGAGCTGTACATTCCGGCAGACTGCCTGTTGTGGGGTAACCGCGTAGTGCTACCCAAAAAGGGCAGGGAGATGTTCATCTCGGATCTCTACAGCACACACCCGGGTATAGTAATGATGAAAGCGATAGCCAGATCCCACGTGTGGTGGCCCGGTATCGACTCTGACTTAGAGTTCTGTGTACGGCAATGCAGCATGTGTGCTCAGTTGAGCAACGCGCCCAGAGAGGCACCGCTAAGTTTGTGGTCCTGGCCCTCCAGACCATGATCGAGGATCCATGTCGACTATGCGGGCCCGTTTCTCGGTAAAATGTTCCTGGTGGTGGTGGGTGCTTTTTCAAAATGAATTGAACATGAAATAATGTCGGGAAGCATCGCCACCGCTACCATTGAAAGCCTGAGGGCCATGTTTGCCACCCACGGCCTGCCTGACATACTGGTCAGTGACAACGGGCCATGTTTCACCAGTGCCGAATTTAAAGAATTCATGACCCGCAATGGGATCAAACATGTCACCTTGGCCCCGTTTAAACCAGCCTCCAATGGGCAGGCAGAACAGGCAGTACAAACAATCAAACAGAGCCTTAAACGAGTCACAGAAGGCTCACTCCAAACCCGCCTGTCCCGAGTACTGCTCAGCTACCGCACAAGACCCCACTCGCTCACAGGGGTGCCCCCGGCTGAGGTACTCATGAAAAGGACACTTAAAACCAGACTCTCGCTGGTTCACCCCAACCTGCGTGATCAGGTAGAGAGCAGGCGGCAGCAACAAAATGCAAACGATGATCGCGCTGCTGTGTCACGAGAAATTGATTTGAATGACCCTGTGTATGTGCTAAACTATGGACATGGTTCCAAGTGGATCGCGGGCACGGTGATAGCTAAAGAAGGGAGTAGGGTGTTTGTAGTGAAACTAGACAATGGACAAATTTGCAGAAAGCACCTGGACCAAATGAGACTGCGGTTCACAGACTGCCCTGAACAACCCACAACAGACACCATCTTTTTCGAGCCCACAACACACACCCAAAGGATCAATGACACCACCACGGACCAGGAAATCGAACCCATCATGCCCAACAGCCCAGCAAGGCGAGGCTCACCCAGCAGCCCTGGAGGGCCAACAACACGCCAGCCCAGCTAGGGCACAGCCAACACACCAAAACAGACATTTGTACCAAGGCAGTCCACCAGGGAAAGAAAGGCTCCCGACCGTCTCACCTTGTAAATAGTTTTCATTTTGACTTTGGGGGGGAGTGATGTTGTGTATCTGTAAAGCATGCACTCCCATGTTCCGCATCCCCTGAAGTCCCAAGGGATCCCAGCATCCCTCGGGAGCACTGTATATAAGCCGGCCCCTAAGGCCTGTTCCTCACTCTGGAGTGTCTTAATAAAGACTGAGGTCACTGTTACTTTAACCTCCCTGCGTGCAGTCTCATCTGTGTTAGGAACACAATACTTCTATTGTTTGAAGATCTATTGTATTAATGGTCGCAATGCCCGCCACGTATCCTGCGCCCACCATTTCTAATATTCCCCTCTTTCTCCTCCCACCTTTCCCGTTTTTGTTCGGCTTTTTTACGTTGAACTTTATAGTCTTGGATTCGGGCCCCTCAAGGGCTCTAAGGGTTAGGTTTTTATAGAAGCTTATAGTTTTCTTACTGCAAAACAGTGGGATAGTTATATCTGTTAGGTTTATCAATACCGTAATTATCCTTTGGCATACGACGAAGTGGATTTTGTCTTTAGTTCCTTTTATTGCTAATCCTCCGCTTGCCCCCTGTGTCACGTTTGTGCATCCTGGGATTTCTGGGGTCGTTTTGGTTGGGGCTATTGTGGTGGTTAGGATCTCTATCTTACATACGAACATTCCCCATAAGGAACCATTACCGCATTGTGATTCCCTGATGGGTATGGGGGTAGTCCCCTCTGTCTCTCTGATGAGGTTATATCTTATCCACACACACTTGTGTGGATTTCCTTGGTCTGAGCTATTCATGTATGTCCAAGATTGGTTTTGCCATGAGTGTCCCTTATCCGGGCTTGTCCATTCCACTTCAAGTCGCCCCCTTTGGCATTTTCCGCAAAAGATTGAGTTTGTAGTGGAAACATTTTCTTGATAGCGTCTGGGCAACTTACTGCTGGGTCATGGTATAAGATGGGGTTACCCAGTATTCCTCCTACTGGAACTAAGCTTCTGTAACCACATGTTTTCCCAGTCGTCACCGGTCAGTTAGGATCTCATGATACGCATAACATTTTAACTGTGTCCAATGTTTCCACCATCCGGTTCCGCCAATCGCCACGCATGCGCACGTGTCGCTTACCATTATTACCTGGGGTGGGCCTGTCCATTTTGGTGAGAATCCTGGCTTTTCGGGGTTTATTTTTTACCATTATGTTGCTCCCAACCTGTGGTATCTGAGTCTTTTATTCCTTTCTGCCAGTTTCCAAGTACTTGATGACTTGCTGATCCCTGGCGTGTGCCTTCAGATCGTGTAATTATTTACATAATTCCATCACAAATCTCCTTACCCCGGTAAGGTCCGACGTCATCACTCCATCACTAGAACCTGTCTGGTGGTCCGGTTTGGGGTCGCCCTTAACTTCATTAAAATCCGGGGCAGCATATCTACCCATCCCTTTCCTGTCTCGTCGATCACCTTGATCAATGCATTCTTCAGGGTCCTTCGTTCGTTCTACTAATCCGGACGATTCCGGATGATCGGGGATATGGAATTTCTGCCTGATTCCCAGTAGGGCGCATGCTTGTTTCATTACTTTACCCGTGAAGTGTGTACCCTGATCTGAATCTATCTGTAGGGACATTCCCCACCTAGGTATAATTTCTTCTGCTAATATTCTAGCCACCGTCTCAGCTGAGCAATTTCTAGTTGCGAATGCTTCTATCCATTTTGTGAATTGATCTATTATAACCAAACAATATGTTTTTCCCTGGTGATTGGGCAACGGGCCCGTGAAGTTTATCTGCAGGTTTTCCCATGGTCCCTTTGTTCAGGGTTGGTGTCCCATTCTGACCTTTAGTTTTCCACCTGGATTATGCTTTATGCATGTTAAGCACTTCCTACAGTAATTTTCAATATCTCTTCCCATTCCCTTCCACCACCAGCATTGGGACATTGAACTCGTCATGCTGGTCTTACCTGTATGCGCATACCCGTGGTATATACTCAATAAGTTTTGTTGTATGCACTCTGGGGCTACCACATTACAATCTTTCCTCCGGATTCCATCCGCGCCTTGTTTAGCTCCCTGTCTTTTCCATTCATCTTTATCCTGCTGTATGGTTGCCTCCTGTACTTTAAACATATTTACTTCTTCCGACCCAAGTGCACAGGCACTTATTTTAGCCCGTAGGCCCCGTACTTCTGCCGCTTACTTAGCTGCCTCATCCGTCCATGCATTCCCTTGCTGATGTCTGTTAGTAATTTTCTTATGGGCTTTGATCTGTACTATTGCACATTCTTGGGGCTGGAGGGAAGCCTTTACCAGTTCCTTAACTATGTTCTCGTGTTGAATTGGTCCTCTCCCCAGTGTCATTTAACCTCGCCAACTCCAGGCTACCGTATATTCGTAGACCACCCAAACGCGTACCGGCTGTCTGTATATATTTATACCCTTTTATCTTTTGCCCATTTGAGGGCTTCTGTTAGGGCGACTAATTCGACACTTGGGCCAAGAGGCTCCCTTCTAACTGCCCTACTCCCCGTGTTTGTCCTTCAGCATCTACTACCGCCCACCCCATTCGGGGCGTTCGGTCGATGTACCGATGGGACCCGTCTACGTCAAGGTCCATTTCTGCTCCCTCGAGTGGCTCTTCCTTTATCGAGCTACTTTGCTCTGCCCCCTCTATCGGGTTACATTCATGATCCTGGCCTTCCGTAATGATCCATCCTGCGGGGTTGTTAACGCTATCTTTTGCTATTGTTACTGTGCCGCTCGGGGGTATTAGTACTGTCATGAATCCTACATGGCTACTGTTTGTACTATCACAAGGTGTGCCACCAGAGGGCACAGCAGTGGGAGACTTGTAAGTTACCTGTACAGGTGTGCCTGGCCTAGTATAAAAGGCAGGCCACCAGGTGTGATCCTCACTCTGGAGTTAACAAATAAAGGACTAAGGTCACTACAGTTCAAGTACAACACATTGCCTCGTGGAGTCATTGTTAGAGCATCTAAGGACACAACAAGTACCGCCTCCCATGTCGCCCTTCTTGCATCTGACACTGTTCTCAGTTTCCCCATGTTTAGTAGCTCTACCAGGATATGTTGCGTATGTAGGATAATTTGTCCTGACATTACTATGGGTTCACTAATTCTGACTGCCCTGCCTGCGCAGTCGAGAGCGGCCACACATCTAGATAATCCTGCAGCTACAGTTTGTTGCTTCGTGGAGTAATACGTCACCGGTCGTTGCCTGTCCCCATGTTGCTGGGTCACCACCGCATTATAGTGGTTTTTCGCTGTGGTGGTTATTAATGTGGAAGGGCTTATTCCGGTCTGGTACTCTCAGGGCGGGGGCGCTCATAAGGGCCTGTTTCAGCTGTTGAAAGGCTGCTTCTTGTTCGAAGTCCCAGTCTACCAGCTCTTGGGAGGGCTTTCCCCCTTTTACCCAATCTTGTATGGGCTGAGCCATTTCTGCATATACTGGAATAAAGTTCCGACAGTAATTAAACAGTCCTAATACCTGTCTGACTCCCTTTACAGTCCCTGGCTTGGCAACATCCCAATGGCCTCCTTCCTATCCTTGGGCATCTGCCTTTTCCCTTGGTGTTACTATGTACCCTAGGTATGTGACTTGGCCCTTCCCTATCTGGGCCTTTTTTGGGTTAGCTTTCAGCCCTGCCTGTTGTAGGGCCCCAAGCACCGTGGTCAATGCCAGCACCTGTTGTTTCTCTGTGGCGGACGCTATAAGAATGTCGTCCACATATTGCAAGAGGGTACTTCCTTCCCCTACATCTATTGGCTCCAGGACCCCAGCCAGCGTCCAGTGGAATATACTTGGGCTGTTATGGAATCCTTGGGGCACTCTAGTTCATGTATACTGTTTTCCTCTTACAGTGAAGGCGAACTTCCCTTGTGACCCTTTGTCTAAGGGTATGGCCGAATACGGTGAATATTTTATGTTCTGGGCCCAGGCCATTGAAAATCGCTGTCGGGCTGGCCACTATCGGGTATTCCCGAAGTGTAACTTTATTTAAGACAGTATAGTTTATTGTCAGCCTATATGAGGCGTCTGGTTTCTTTACCGGCCATACTGGTGAGTTGTTTGTAGCTATTGTTTGTCTCACCACCCCTTGCCTTTCCAATTATTTCACTATCTGAAGGACAGCTGCTTCAGCGTTGGGCTTCAGCGGGTGTTGCCTGTGGGCTTTATGTTCTGGGCCTGGGATCTTGACTGGCCCGGGCCCCACCAACCCACAGTCCTGTTTGTGTTGGGCCCATAGGGCAGGGTATAACTGACATATACTTCCCCAAGCACCCTTTGTTTCCCACTCGGGATCTATTGGACAGATCCCAGGCACCTGCTGCTGCTGATGGCCCGGGTGGTTAAATTTACACTGAGTTTGGTGCTCGTCTCCCCAGACTACTCGGTTACGAGTACCCCTATTTCCCTTAATATTTCTATCCTAATATGGTGCCTTTGGGATTGGGGCAGCACCAATACTGGGTGGGTAGTATTATCCCCTGTACTTCCAATAGTACAATTTCACTTAATGTTGCCTTTCTGTTACCTCCTCCCACTCGTTGCATGCTGATCGTTTCCTTGGTAAGGGGTAAGTCTAGATTAGTTATGGATATTGACGCTCCCGTGTCTATCAGCATCCCACAATGCCAGCCCCCTAACATTGCACTAACAAACATTCTTGGGTCCTCTCTTTGTGGTCCCACATCTTCACCGGGGGCCAGTGGCCCCTATTGAGTGGCTACCAACTGTAGCATACTTATGACGTCCTCGTTAGCAAGCGTCTCTTGCGGAGGGGGATGGTCACAGAGTCCGCTGAGCTTCTCTAAGGAGTGCTACCACTTCTCCCTTGGTCAGGGATGGTTCTCCTCCTGGGGCTCCTCTAATCTGTCCGGGTCCCTGTCCTTCCGCCCCTCCCCCTTAGCCCAGCATTTCCTCGCTGTATGGTCTAATTTGTCACAGTTCTGGCACTTCGGCCTTGATTGTCCACCCCTCCCTTGAGCCGCTTTTATCTGCTGGCACTCTCCACTAAAGTGGCCATCTTTTCCACAATTAAAACAAGTTTTCCTTCCTCACTCGTTCCTTCCGCAGCTGCTGCCACTGTGGCCACATGCGCTTCTACCGAAGCTACTTTCCTTTTCTGAGTAGCATCCAGCTCAGACGCCAGTCTGGACAAGCCGTCATAGTTTTGCATTGTGACTAGCCCTGTTTTTAATATGTCTTCGAGTGCAGTACTCAACCCGTCTTTGTATATTTTTAGGAATGCTTGATTATCCCTGGTGAGATTCAGTATTCCTGAGTACACTTGGAAGCTCACCCATTTCCGCTCTTCATAGTCATGTGCGGATTGCCCCTTGTTTTGAGTGACCCCCATGATTATTCCCCAGTTTATGGGTATTGCTCCTGCTACCCAAGTTACGTTTGCTTTAAACGCCTGATATTCTGCCTCCGACTGCGCAATGGTGGGGGCTATCATCGCACCCAAGTGTCGTTGTCCCAACTGTTGCCACATTTCTTCAGTCATTTGTGCTCTTGCTAATGCTTCCACATCTTGCTTGTGAAGGCTGTGGCATATTCTTATTGCTGGTATTTTCTGCCCAAACTCTTCAGTACTTCGTCTCCTCTCTAACATGGGTGGCATTTGTAATAACTTCAATGTGTCCCCGGGTGTCAGTGACACATAGGTGGTTTTTATCTGAGGCGTCACGGCAGGTATTGTGGGCGCGCCCAGGTTGCCTCCGGCAGCCGGTACTGCTGGGACAGCTGGGGTGCCGGGTACAGATTCTACCTTGATCGGGGCTGCCCGTACCTTCTGGTATGGGGGAGGTCCAACTTCTCTTCCCCAGTCGTCATAGTCTGGATTATATTTGCGAGCCTCATCGGCCAACTTATCCCACTCTGGTCCCCCACTATTCTCTATTTCTTCACTTAAAACTTCCAGTGGGGGATATATTAGTACCGGTGCAGGCAGTGGGGTAGGTGGCACTGTAGGTCACCCAGTTACTGCTGCACATGTTGTACCATTCCTACTGCCTACTTCTGCCTCTTCTATCTTTTTTATTTTAGCTTTTAGTTCCTGTATTATTTTATCCTTCCTTTCCTTCTCTTTATTTTGTTCCCAATAGCAGGCTAATATTCTTGTCTGGCACTCCCACCACTTCGCCTGCCTCCGGTGGGTCGTCTGGTTGCCATCCCTTTTTCTTCATTCCCTCAGTTAGTCTCGTGTTTTTATCTGCTAGCATTTTCCCTATAGATCCCTCGGGTCCCCAGTTGTATTCACCGGCCATTTCTAAGATTGCTAAGGGGCTACCTTTCCCTTAGTGGGCTACTCTTGTACCTCCGTCGCATCTCCTGACCGATACTTGTTTGTTAGTACCGTGCCCCGGTTGACCGTGTTAGAGCCTACTCAAACCCCAAATCATCCTTATTCCTTGGTCTCTGTCCTCTCCGTGGCTCGTTTATTTGTTCTTTCTACAGATTTCCTCCTTTTCTGTAAACAGTGTAACAGCTCTAACTTGTAGGTGGTATTTAAAAAGTACTCACCCCAACAGCTGCCACATAGCTTCAGGTCAGTGAGTCTGTATCCTGCAAACTACGCCAGTTGATGGGGAGAATCGCCCTTCTCCTCTCGTAACAAGCCCAGATTCAACAGATGGATGATGCCTTGGATAAGTTTTAATTACTTTAATTCCAACACGTGAAGGGAGAGCATCTCACTTCTCAGCCGCCTGAGAGAGGATCTCCAATGAGCTATTCAAATTGCACCTTAATTATACAGGTTTTAGCACGAGTGTCCTCATGAACAGATCTTAACAGTGACGTGATTGGTTGTACCAACGTGTTATGTATATAATAACTTGATAGACTGAATACTGTAAACTCACTCAGATGCAAACCTGGCTCAATATTATTCGGGCCCAAAGTGCCCACATTACATGGTGGCTTGCTTTATATACCTGGCCCACACACGTGTGTACAGCCCATTGAGCTCCGACAGTGGCGCCCCTTGGGTGGCTAGTAACCCCAAGTCTACATAAGTGACAATATCCCCCTTCAAGATATTAGTATCAGTCTTTTTACAAGTTAAGACGGTCCGGGGCTTTCCGCTCATGAATTGATCGTCTCAATTCATCTCCAGTTCTGGATGAATGTTCTGAGTCAATTATGAGTGGAGGCTGGGTAGCCGATCTGATGGGAGTGGCAATGACCATGTCAGAGATTGAAAGTCGAGATTCATTGATCACGGCGGAGTCCTCTGATGAATGAATATAGGTTGGTTGGTCACTGATTGTATCTTCCTCAACTTGTCCCAGTTCATCCGTGTGTCGCAGCTTTATCCGATCAACATGTTTCCTGCATGTTTGCCCATTCTTGACCATGACAATAAACACTCTGTTACCATCCTTGGCCGTAACAGTACCGGCGACCCACTTGGGACCTTGACAATAATTTAGCACATACACAGGATCGTTAACAGAGATGTTGCGTGACACAGCAGCATGATCATGATACCACTGCAGATTTTGAGGTCTGTTTTCAACACAATCGTTCAGTCAGGATGGACGAGAGAGAACTTGGTCTTCAGACCTCTCTTCATCAATAGTTCAGCAGGGGAGATCCCGGTAAGCGTGTAAGGTCTTGCCTGTAACTAAGCAATGACAAGCGAGTCTGCAGTGAACCCTGAGTTACACATTTCATACTCTGCTTCACAGGACAGCATGCGCTGCTTGACCATTAGAAGCAGGTTTGAATGGTGCTGACCTCACATGTTTAATATCATTGAGTTTCATGAACTCTTGAAACTCCAGACTTGTGAAGCAAGATCCGTTGTCGCACACAACGATATCAGGCAGACCATGAGAAGCAAACATGACATGAAGGCTCTCAATGGTAGCTGTGGATGTACTGGATGACATGATTATACACTCTATCTGTTGTGTCCTTACACACCACAGCAAATCAACATGAGGCACATACTGGAGACAAGGTCACTCTGTGACCTGTACCTTTATTCACAGGACCAAGAAGTGATGACCCTGCGTGGGACCTCCCTTTATATACCTGGATGACCAGGTGAGGAGTGTGTCCCACAAGTTCACCCCCTGTGGTCAAGGTGTGCATTTCTCAGGTGTATACAGTGTACAGTGTTGTTACAGTTATGTGAGGTTACAAACATGACATCACCTTCTCCCAATGTCTTTGGGTCAAAGATTGAGTCTTTCAGGCGGTCGACGCTCTCTCGTGGAGCGCCGCAGTTGGGCCTCTGGTTGTTGAGCCTTGGCATGCGTCTTTGTCCTCTGTGGTGATTCCGGCCTGTCCGGGCTGGCCGCAGGGACTGTGCATGCTGCTAAATGTTCTTGTTGCTCGTTCACTGGCTGTGGTGTGGGCAGCATCTCATGATCTTCCTCAGGTTCCTCAGTGTCCATGCTGAACCTTTTTTTTACTTGGTGCAGATGCTTGTGGCATATCTGTCCATTGTTGAGTCTGACCACTATGACCCTATTCCCCTCTTTACCAATTACAGTACCCTCAAGCCACTTGGGCCCCACAGCATGATTGAGAACAAATACAGGGTCATCGATTTCTGTCCATCTCCCCTTTGAGTTACAGTCATGGCACTCATTTTGGGACTGGCGCTTGCCCTCAACAATGTTTGACAGGACTGGATGAATGAGGGACAGCCGCGTTTTTAGTGTACGTTTCATGAGTAGTTCCACTGGCGGGACTCCCGTGAGCGAGTGCGGTCGGGACCTGTAGGCCAGCAGGAGACGCGATAGATGGTATTGAAGGGAGGGTCCTTGAATCCGGAGCATGCCTTGCTTTATGATTTGGACCGCACGTTCCGCCTGGCCATTGGAAGCCGGCTTGAATGGTGCTGTCCTGACATGTTTGATGCCATTACCCGACATGAACTCCCGGAATTCATAGCTAGTGAAACACGGGCCGTTGTCGCTAACTAGGATGTCCAGCAAGCCGTGGGTCGCAAAGACCGCACGCAGACTCTCCACTGTGGTGGATGTCGTGCACGAATTCAATATGATGCACTCGATCCATTTCGAGTACACATCAACAACAATGAGGAACATTTTCCCCATGTACGGGCCCGCATAGTCTACATGAATACATGACCATGGCTTGGTGGGCCAGGGCCACGGGCTGAGGGGGGCCTCCCTGGGGGCATTGCCCAGCTGGGCACACGTCGTGCACCTGCGAACACAGTGTTCCAGGTCTGCATCAATTCCCGGCCACCATACATGGCCTTCATAAGCACGATGCTTGGGTATTCGCTGTGGAGTTCCCTGATGAATGCTTCCCTACCCCTCTGGGGCATGACTACCCGGTTGCCCCATAGTAGGCAGTCGGCTTGGAAGGAGAGTTCATCCATCCGCCTGTGAAACGGTCTGACCTCTTCAGGGCATGCTCCGTGTGCGGGCGCCCAATCCCCAGTCAGGACACATTTCTTAATCAAGGATAGGAGGGGATCTCTGTTTGTCCAGGTTTTGATCTGGCGGGCAGTGATGGGGGAGCCTGCACTGTCAAAGGCATCAACAGCCATGACCATCTCAGCGCTTTGCTCCGCTGCCCCCTCAGTGGTGGCCAGTGCTGAGTGCGTCAACGCAATTTTCGGTGCCTGGCCGTTCGCAGTGAGCTTGAGAGCCCATCGCTGTATGCAAGCTGACACACTGGCATTGACAGCTTTGCTGTCTGACAACAGGGATGTTAACGGCTTGTGGTCCATTTCTAACTCGAACCTTTTGCCGAAAAGGTACTGGTGCATCTTTTTCACCCCGTAGACACATGCGAGTGCTTCCTTTTCAACCATCCCATACCCCCTTTCTGCTTGGGAGAGTGACCTGGAGGCATAAGCCACAGGTTGGAATTGGCCCTCATCATTACTCTGCTGCAACAGCATCCAACCCCACAGGATGATGCATCACATGTCAAAACCAATTTCTTACAGGGGTCGTACAGGGTCAATAACTTATTAGAACAAAGCAGGTTCCGCGCCCGATTGACAGCCCGTTCCTGACTGTCCCCCAAAACCAATCGCAACCCTTATGCAGGAGCACGTGTAGTGGCTCCAACAATGTGCTTAAGTTCAGTAGAAAGTTCCCGAAATAGTTCAATAGTCCGAGAAATGAACGCAACTCTGATGTGTTGCCGGGCCTGGGCGCGCGACGGATCGCCTTTGTTTTGGATTCGGTGGGCCGGATCCCGTCTGCAGCAACCCTCCTGCCGAAAAACTCGACCTCTGGGGCCAAAAACACACATTTGGACTTCTTCAGTCGCAGGCCTACCCGGTCCAGTCGGCGTAGCACCTCCTCCAGGTTGTGGAGGTGTTCCTCGGTGTCTCGACCAGTGATAAGGATGTCCTCCTGAAATACAATTGTTCCGGGGATGGATTTTAGCAGGCTTTCCATGTTCCTCTGAAAGATAGCGGCTGCTGAACGAATGCCAAATGGGCACTTGGAACATAGAAACATAGAAAATAAATGCAGGAGTAGGCCATTTGGCCCTTCTAGCCTGCACCGCCATTCAATGAGTTCATGGCTGAACATGCAACTTCAGTACCCCATTCCTGCTTTCTCGCCATAACCCTTGATCCCCCTAGTAGTAAGGACTTCATCTAACTCCTTTTTGAATATATTTAGTGAATTGGCCTCAACAACTTTCTGTGGTAGAGAATTCCACAGGTTCACAGGCACCTGTTGTAGACAAACAGCCCCTTGTGCGTGGTGATGGTGGTCAGTAGCTTGGATTCTTCGGCCAGTTCCTGGGTCATGTAGGCTGAAGTGAGGTCCAACTTGGTGAACAACTTGCCACCTGCCAGCGTGGCAAAAAGATCCTCCGCTCGCGGAAGCGGGTATTGGTCCTGAAGGGACACTCGGCTGATTGTAGTCTTGTAGTCTTGTAGTCGCCACATATCCTGACTGAGCCATCCATTTTTAGAACGGGGACGATGGGGTTTGCCCAGTCGCTGAATTCAACGGGCGAAATTATGCCCTCGCTTAGCAACCTGTCCAACTCACTCTCAATTTTCTTCCGCATCACATATGGCACAGCTCTGGCTTTGTAATGCACTGGTGTGGCGTCTGGGGTGATGCGTATCCTTACTTTGGTGCCTTTGAAAGTCCCGACGCCAGGTTGAAATAATGACTCGAACTTTAGTAGAACCTGCGAGCATGAACTTCGCTCCACAGATGAAATGGCGTGCACATCCCCCCATTTCCAGTTCATCTCGGCTAGCCAGCTACTCCCCAAAAACGCGGGACCATTTCCCGGGACAATCCAGAGTGGCAGCCGAGATCCAATATATGTGACCACCAACATTGCACTGCCTAGCACTGGGATGATCTCTTTGGTGTATGTCCGTAATTGCGTGTCAATGCGTTCTAGTTTGGGTCTGCTAGCTCTGAGTGGCCATAGTTTCTCGAATTGTTGGACACTCATAAGTGACTGGCTGGCTCCTGTGTCCAGTTCCATGCGTACCGGGATGCCGTTTAACAGTACTCTCATCATCATAGATAGCGTTTTTGTGTATGAGCTGTGGATGTTAGCCACCTAGACCCGCTGAACATCAGCAACCATTGCTGTGTCCCAGGCATATTCCTGCCTTGCAGACTCCTCTTGTGGTTCATCCACTTCGTAAACCAGCCTCGCTGCAAGCTTCCTGCACATCCTGGCTAAATGTCCACTCAAGTTACAATTTCTGCAGATGAATTGTTGAAACCGGCAGGTCTTCACAGCATGTTTGCCCCCGCACCTCCAGCATGAGCTGAGATTGTTGTGAATGAAAGAGCTGTTCCCAGGCATTCCTCTCTGATTGTCTCTTTGATTACTCTTGAGTACTCTGTTTGTGGGTGTCAATGGTCCCATCCCGGGATGTATTGTCCCTTGTGATGGTGTAAATGTCCGTTCAACCTGCCATTGTCTCTGTTGTGGACCCACCCTAGAGCCTGTTACTGCCTGGTTGGTGTCGAATTGCCCTTGCCTGCCTGCGGGGTTCTGAGTCGCGTTTGCAATGTTAACTCCCTGTTCCATCGCCATGTTGGGAGCAGAGTTGCGCGCATATATGATCTTGGTTTCCTCCTCCCTCGCCATGAAGGTTTGAGCCATCAACACCGCTGCTTCCAAGGTCAAGTCCTTGGTCTCAATTAGCTTCCTAAAAATCCCGGCATGACCAATGCCCTCAATGAAGAAATCCCGTAACATCTCCCCCCTGCAGGCGTCTGTGAACTTACAGAGGCTGGCCAAGCGCCGAAGGTCCACAACTTCCTGCCCTTCCTGACGTCGGTGCGTATAGAATCGTTGTCGGGCCATGTGTATACTACTTGCTGGTTTGAGGTGCTCACTGATCAGTTTGCTGAGCTCCTCGAAAGTCTTGTCTGCGGGCTTCTCAGGTGCGAGCAGGTCTTTCATCAGCGCGTACGTCTTAGGTCCACAGCTGGTCAGTAGATGCGCCTTTCGCTTGTCAGCCACTGCCGCTCCCAGCCAGTCCTTCGTGACAAAGCTCTGCTGGAGCCTCTCAACGAAATCGTTCCAGTCCTCACCAATACAGTACCATTTCCTCCATGCTACCGGTGGCCATTCTCTTGAGTTGTTAATTCCCGTTTCTCGTCGCCAAATGTTGTGTCCTTACACACTACAGCAAATCAACACGAGGCACATACTGGAGACAAGGTCACTCTATGACCTGTACCTTTATTCACAGGACCAAGAAGTGATGACCCTGCGTGGGACCTCCCTTTATATACCTGGATGACCAGGTGAGGAGTGTCTCCCACAAGTTTACCCTCTGTGGTCAAGGTGTGCATTTCTCAGGTATATACAGTGTACAGTGTTGTTACATAAAGGTTAGTTATGTGAGGTTACAAACATGACACTATCCACTTGGAATATGCATCCACCATAACAAAAAACATCTTACCCAGGAAAGGACCCGCAAAGTCGATGTGGATCCTTGACCATGGTTTGGAAGCCCACGACCACAGACTCAGCGGAGATTCCACTGGTACTTTGCTTCGCTGCATGTAAGTGTTGCACTGATGCACACATGCTTCCAGATCAGAGTCAATTTCAGGCCACCATACGTGAGACCTGGCGATGGCTTTCATCACGACAATACCGGGCTGAGTGCTATGTAGCTCACATACAAATGTCTCTCTACCTTTCTTAGGCATAACAACACGATTACCCCACAGTAAACAATCTGACTGAATGGATAGTTCATCTTTGCAAAGGTTGTAAGGTTTGGTCTCATCACACATTTCCATAGGTACAGCAGACCAATCACCACTAAGGACACAATGTTTTACAACCGATAAAATCGGGTCCTATCTGGTCCAGGTCCTAACTTGTTGAGCAGTGACAGGGGTTCCTTCACTCTCAAAAGCATCCATAATTAACAGTAGATCTGCAGGTTGTGGCGTCTCCACCTCAGGCTTAGTGCATCGGCACAATTCTCGGTGCCAGGTCTATGGCGAATGACATAATCATAGGCAGATAATGTCAGCGCCCACCTCTGGATGCGGGACGATGCATTGGTACTGATACCTTTGTTTTCCGAAAACAATGAAATGAGTGGCTTGTGATCTGTTTCGAGTTCAAAACAAAGACCAAACAGGTACTGATGCATATTCTTAACCCCAAACACGCAGGCTAAAGCTTCTTTTTCTACCATGCTGTAGGCTCTTTCTGCCTTTGCCAAACTTTTCAAAGCATACGCAACAGGTTGTAGTTTACCCGACTCATTAGCTTGTTGGAGCATGCAACCAACCCTATATGATGAAGCATCACACGCCAATACTAGATGCTTACATGGATTATAATGTACCAGCAGCTTGTTAGAGCAAAGCAGATTTGTAGCTTTCTCAAAAGCTCTATCTTGAGACACACCCCAAACCCAGTTGTCGCCTTTTCTGAACAGTATGTGTAGTGGCTCTAATAAAGTGCTCAGTCTAGGTAAGAAATTACCGAAGTAGTTGAGTAGACAAAGGAACGAACACAAATCCATCACATTCTGAGGCCTGGGTGCTTTTTTGATGGCCTTGGTTTTCGAGTCCGTAAGCCTGATGCCATCAGCAACAATCTTCCTCCCCAGACATTCAACTTCCGGTGCCATGAAGACGCACTTCGAACGTTTCAGCCTGAGTTCCACTTTGTCCAGATGATGTAGAACCTCTTCAAGGTTGTTCAGGTGTTCGGCAGTGTCACGACCTGTGACCAGAATGTCATCTTGAAACACGATGGTACTAGGGACGGACTTCAGTAGACTCTCCATGTTCTCTGAAATATGGCTGCAGCCGAGTGAATTCCAAAAGGACACCTGTTGTAGATAAACAGTCCTTTATGAGTGTTGATGCACGTAAGTTTCTGCGACATGTTGACGAGCTCCTGTGTCATATAGGCCAACGTCAGATCCAGTTTAGTGAATGACCTCCCACCAGCTAGCGTTGCAAACAGGTCATCAGCCTTCGATAACGGGTACTGATCCTGTTTCGAAAATCGGTTGATCATAACCTTGTAGTCTCCACAAATCCTGAAAGTGCCATCGCTCTTCAACACAGGAACAATGGGACTGGCCCATTCATTAAATTCGACCGGTGATATGACCCCTTCACATTGGAGTCTGTCCAGCTCAATTTTGACTTTCTCCCTCATCATGTACAGGATAACCCGAGCATTGTGATGGACGGGTCTTGCACCCAAGTCCACGTGAATCTGCACCTTAGCTCCCGTGAAATTGCCGATGCCCAGTTCAAACAGCGAGGGAAACTTTCTCAGCACTTGAACACACAAGTGTCATCCACCGATGACAACGCTTTGATATCGTTCCAATTCCATTTGATTTTTTTGAGCCAATTCCTGCCAAACAGCATTAGACTATTTCCTGGAACAATCCATAATGGTAGATCATGAACCACACCATCATACGACACCTTGACTACCCACTACCAATTACCAGTATGAGTTCTTTGGTGTAAGTATGCACCTTGGCATTGACTGGACTTAGCTTAGGCTTCACAGCCTTAGTGTCCCACAGCTTGTCGAATGTCCTTTGGCTCATTATCGACTGACTCGCACCCGTGTCCAATTACATCGATACTGGCACGCCATTTAGTTTCACATTAACCATTATCGGTTGGCTCTTTGTCAGGAACGAATACAGTCCATACACTTCCTTCTCGGATATCTCGAGTTATTACATACATAACATTTGGCGACGAGGTAACTCAAGAACCTTCGCATGTAAAATGAGAATCATTGGAATTCTGGAGAGATTTGTGGAGGGAGAGGACTGGTCAGATTTTATCGATCGCCTGGACCAGTACTTCGTGGTCAACAAAATGGAGGAATCCACAGACGCAGTTAGGCGCAGGACGGTTTTCCTCACTGTTTGTGGTCCGAAAATCTATGGCCTCATAGAATCTCCTCTCGCCTACACATCCAATGGACAAGGACTATGAGGAATTGTGTGCTCTGGTACGTGACCATCTCAAACCAAAAGAAGGCATCATCATCTCATGCTATCGATTCTACACGCATGTTTGTTCTGAGGGCCAGGATGTGTCGGAATTCGTCGCTGACCTATGACATCATGCTAGATTGGTCGTCATCTTCCATGTGCTGAGTCGCAGCACACTTGCTCAGTTGTGGGCACATTGGCTGGAGATGCCCCACTTTCGAACAGCCTTTACAGATGTACTGTTTAAAATGACACTGATGATGCTGATGATTGCCCCCACAATGCCAACAGGGTGAAATCGGATTCGTACCCATTGGTGGACTTTGAGCAGCTACAGGTTTTGCATACGCAGTTGAGTAGGCCCTGCCATAAGCAGCTCTGCCATACGATGACACAATCTTGTCTACAGTACTTGCCATGGAGCTCCGATGTTTCGATGATATCTGCCTTAAATTATCATCCGTCGTCATGCATGCCTGGGCAATTGCAATGACCTCAGAACGAACATGCGTGTAGAATCGATAGCGTGAGATGATGATGCCTTCTTTTGGTTTGAGATGGTCACGTACCAGAGCACACAATTCCCCATAGTCCTTGTCCGTTGGACGTGCAGGTGAAAGGAGATTCTTTATGAGGCCACAGATTTTCGAACCGCAAACAGTGAGGAAAACCGTCCTGCGCCTAACTGCGTCAGTAGCTTCCTTCATTTTGTTGGCCACGAAGTACTGGTCCAGGCGATCGATAAAATCCGACCAGTCCTCTCCCTCCACGAATCTCTCCAGAATTCCAATGATTCTCATTTTACATGTTAAGGTTCTTGAGTTACCTCGTCGCCAAATGTTATGTCTGTAATAACTCGATGGACTGAATACTGTAAACTCACTCCGGTGCAAACCTGGCTCAACTTTATTTGGGCCCAAAGTGCCCACATTACATGGTGGCTTGCTTTATATACCTGGCCCGCACACACATGTGTACAGCCCAATGACCTCCGACAGTGGCGCCCCCTGGTGGCTAGTAACTCCAAGCATACATACATGATACACGCATGATCAAATACCCATTTGTTCCCTTCTTCTAGGTATCACTCGCCTTATATTGTTATATGGTTATATTAGTTCCTCTTTGAATATTCTTTATTGTTCCCTTGAGCCTGAGGTCAACGAGTGGTCAACGAGTGGTCATCTTGTGTATGTGTGGTTCTAAGCATACCTTTTGTCTAGCCAGCTCAGGGACTCCATAATAGCCAGATAACATCTTTGATATTCAATCTTGCTCTTGCAATATATTTTTAAAAGACCGTGAAGTGCAGTACACTGATGCATGAACCCACTTTGCCACTTTGGATCTGGTTCATGACAACAATTGACATTGGCAAATTCTGGACATTGTTTCAATGAAAGAAACTGAGCAGAGGCTGGGTGACCTCCACAGAGGTGAAAATCAGCCCTGTACATCACTCTCAACATTTCATTAGAACTCATCATCTGATCAATGTTCAATTTACTGGGGTTATACATTCCGTCCCTGAGGTTGAAGGATTTTTGTGCATTGTTTTTGAGAAAGCCAAGAATGTACAAATCGGCATTGCTTATCTAAACTAAATCCAAAAGATGACTCAGCTCTTCCTTCTGTTGAATGTTTTACGGTAGTATTAAAAATAAACTCAAAATAAAACATCAGTTTGTGATAGGGTCTTTCTTACTATTGGGATAAAAATGGTATTTCATAGTTTCCTATCACATACTCTGTGTTTCCTTCTCATTACCTATGTGAAAAGAATACAAATCTGACTTAAGTGAGATCTATTGCCTTTACAAATCAGCTTCATGGCTCTTCTCTGCATCACCTCCACAGCTTGAGTATATCTTGGTGACCAAAACTGAATACAGTCTTGGCCAGGACAATGTACAGTTTCATCTTAATATCTCCAGGCTCCTAAACAATTAGCCTAACAATGCAGATTAGCATTCTATTTACTTCATTTGTCACTGCTCCTCAGACATTTGACAGATTAGGCGCCAAATCTACTATCATATACACTTCACATATCATATCTGCTTCACTTTGCATTTATTAAATTTAATCTTCAATTGATCTGCTGAATTGCGGATTTCACAGGTTGCTGAGCGCTGGGCGGCTGAATCACCCGCCTACTTCAGGGGGTGGGCCCCTTTTATTATGGAAATCTGGATCCTATGATGTACATAGGTGATTGCCATTTGAGGATGGAACTGTTTTCTCTCTCTGTGACCGGTGTCACTGGCGGTAGAGCTAAAGAAGCCCTGGAAAGGCAAGTTTCAAATTACTTTTGTGGGGTCCACAGCAACAGAATTGGACCCCACAAAAATAACCTGGGCCGCGGCCACCGAGGCTTCGACCCACGATTGGGACAACAACTCCCCACCTCAGGCTTAGCTTTTAAAGAAAGAGAAAACTTTCATTTCTACAACGCTTTTCATGACATCAGGACGTCACAGCCAATGAAATACTACTGAAGTGTAGTCACTGTTGTAATGTAGGAAACGCAGCAGCCAATTTGCACACAGCACGTTCCCATAAACAGCAATGTGATAATGACCAGATCATCTGTTTTAGCGATGTTGGTTGAGGGATAAATATTGGCCAGGACACCGGGGATAATTCCCCTGCTCTTATTCGAAATAGTGCCATGGGATCCTTTGCACCCACCTGAGAGAACAGATAATGTTTCATCTGAAAGACAGTGCAGCACTCCCTCAGCACTGCACTGGAGTGTCAGCCTAGGTGTTTGTGCTCAAGTCTCTGGAGTGGGACTTGATCCCACAGCATTTTGACTCAGAGGCAAGCTGCTGGAACACTTGATACAGGGCTGACCTGAATCCAAAGAGTTGTATTGGGATGTCCGTATCTCATCAGGTCCATTTAAATGAAACCGGGGCCTCAAAACCAGCTCCAGCCTCAGACCAAGTGATGCAGGTGACCCCAAAATCTACCCTACTGTATCCAAACACACAAAACTGTCCAAAGACAATCGGGTGTAACCTTAATTTAAGCATTTCAATTTTGAAATACATATATTTTCATAGCGTTCTGCTAACTCAGAGACCGAACAAAAGTTAGAACAACAGGAGCCACAACTGAAAATTAGAAGTGAATATTTATTCTATTGCTAATCACAGGGCTATGGTATTTGTTGTTACTATGTAAAATGTCTATGATTATTAAAAATAGAAGGTTTGCAGGAAGTAATTTTATACTTTATGAGATGTGTGACTCCTTAGACCCTTATCCATTGCCTCATATGCACTTTGTATCTCCACACCAAGATTAATTTTTTTTATCCTCAAGCTTAATGAGTGAGAGCTTAATTTTGGAATTTAAAAAATTGTGAGATGCATTTTTAAATGTTACTCAACATTCCTTATTGCAGTATGAGTGGATTGAATGTGCACACAAATCTAGGCTGACACTCCAGCGCAGTACTGTAGGAATGCTGCACTGTCGGGGGTGCTGTCTTTCAGATGAGACATTAAATCGAGGCCCCATCTGCTCTCTCAGGTGGATGTAAAAGATCCCTTGGCACTATTTCAAAGAACGGCATGAGAGTTATTCCTGGTGTCCTGGCTAATAATTAGCCCTCAATCAACATCACTAAATCATAGATCATCTGGTCATTATCACATTGTTGTTTGTGGGAGCTTGCTGTGCGCAAATTGGTTGCTGCATTTCCTATGTTACAACAGTGACTTGACTTCAAAAGTACCTCATTGACTGTAAAGCGCTTTGGGATGTCCTGAGGTCGTGAAAGGCGCTATAGAAATGCAAGTCTTTCTTTTGTTAACAGCGGTCAGCAAGAGCATAAATTGACGTTTTTCAAATTACAAACAAGAATACTTAAAACCAGAATCCAGCCAATTATGACAAGGTCAATTTTGCAACCATTCAGTTTAAACCCACAATGCTTTCTTTTTATGATTAGAAAAAAATATTGAAACTCTAAACAAAACAAATCACTATTAATACCAAGACACCATGGTACAAAAGGTGCTTCATCACAGTTGCATTGGCCTGGTATGAACAGTCAATAAATAAAGAGAACAGCTACAACAGCTGTCGATATCGAACATAAGCAAACAGACATGCTATTGACCACAATGGAAGACAGGTGTTAATAAAGCTCCGGCCCCCTTACACTGCATTGCACTAGCCACCAATACACAAACAATATCCATTATAGACCACACTTCGAACACACTATTGCCCGACAGCCTTTTGTTGCTATTTGAATTCAGATTGCTGGATGTGAAGATGTGTAAAAAAATGTTCATGTTTGGCTTGGATGCATTTTCTGAGAATAATGAATACATTGTGTGGGAGTGACAATGCCAAAAAAGCAGCCATTAAACCAACTTGCAAACATTTTTGGTTAAATCTATTTTTCTTCCATCCAAAATATTCAGGCCCAGGTTTCCACTATTTTTCCTGGCCATTTTTGGGTTTTATTTGAGGGAATGGGAGTGTGAATTGTGGTGGGCACCACTCCACCAGATCTCCCATTCCCGCCGATACGTCCAGCATTTGGGTGAGTGTTTGCAAATCATAGAGAAATTATGGTCATTAATACCTTAGCAATAGAATGAGAGGGGATCTCATAGAAACGTTTAAAATTCTGACGGGTTTAGACAGGTTAGATGCAGGAAGAATGTTCCCAATGTTGGGGAAGTCCAGAACCAGGGGTCACAGTCTAAGGATAAGGGGTAAGCCATTTAGGACCGAGATGAGGAGAAACTTCTTCACCCAGAGAGTGGTGTACCTGTGGAATTCTCTACCACAGGAAGTTGTTGAGGCCAATTCACTAAATATATTCAAAAAGGAGTTAGATGTAGTCCTTACTACTAGGGAGATCAAGGGGTATGGCGAGAAAGCAGGAATGGGGTACTGAAGTTGCATGTTCATCCATGGACTCATTGAATGGCGGTGCAGGCTCGAAGGGCCGAATGGCCTACTCCTGCACCTATTTTCTCTGTAATATTGCTGCATTCCTGCCTCAAGATCTTAGCAGTAGCAAATAGGGGATAGGAACAGGAGAAAGCCATTCAGCTCTTCGAGCCTGGTCCGCCATTCAACGAGATCATGGGTGATCTGTATCCTAACTCCATCCGCCTGCCTAGGCTCCATATCCCTTAATACCCTTGGCTAGCAAAATTCTATTAATGGCTCAGCTGGTAAATGCACTGGTTGCACCTACGATTGCACTGAATCAGCAAAGCTCTGGGAAGTAGTTGGCTGGCAATGACATTCATGGACATGCGGGATAGTCACGAGGAGGCTGCTCAATATGATGCTTATGCCATTTGTGCTCAGAGATTTGAGCACATAATCCAGGCTGACACTCCAGTGCAATACTGAGGGAGTGCTGTACAGTAGATCTGCCATCTTGTGGATGAGACGTTAAACCGAGGCCCCTCTGCTCTCTTAGGTGGATGACATCTATTTCTAAGAAGAGCATGGGAGTTCTCATCAGTGTCCTGGTCAATAATTATACCTCAATCAACATCTCTCAAACAGGTTATCTGGTCAATATCACATTGCTGTTTGTGGGAGCTTGCTGTGTGCAAATTGGCTGCTGCATTTCCTACATTACAACAGTGACTACACTTCAAAAGTACTTCATTGGCTGTAAAGCACTTTGGGACGTCCTGAGGTGGTGAGAGGCGCTGTAGAAATTCAAGTCTTTTTTATTTGTGAAGTGTATTTGTATAATATTCTGCTAGCCATGCAAATGACTTCTGTTTCATGTTGTGCTATTCAAAATAGAAAATACTGTTTTTAGTGCTTTGGTGGAGTTTTGGTTCAATATGATGCTTTTGTTTTCCACTACTTGAGTGCTGTGAAATAAGAATATTATTACCATGGTGCTAGGCGAGACACTCAGAGAAGAAGGTGCTCCATTGTTACACCATGTCAATTATTTAGTGCAAATGTCTTCTGTTTCTGGCATGAATGGTACGAACAGGTCATCAGTAATTGCTCAGACTGCAGCAGTCCCCTGGTCAAAAGACCCCCACAGCAGAGGACGATGACCACGCCACCCCAGGTGTAGTAAATGTTGATGTTGATAGTAATAACTTATGCATGCTGGAAATGGCCATTGTGCATTTGGCGAAACTTGAAAACGATTTACCTGAAATTGAAAACGATGCATCTGAAATGTAATGTTTGTAAATGTAAAAAATAGCTTTAAAATGGATTTAAAAATTGCTAGTATTAACGTGCGTAGCGTAAAATCGACTACGCGATGTGTTTCCACCTTGGGGTACCTCGCCAAGGTCAAAGCGGACCTGCTGTACTTGCAGGAGTGCGGTCTGCCGCACTTCAGCAGTTACCGGCAGTGGTCACGATGGTGGGCCCATGGACCATCCATATGGTCAGGAGGCAACGACAGCCGGGCTTCCGGCCTGGGCATTCTGCTGCGGGGAGGCCACTTCACCATCACCGAAGTTAAGGAGATGGTGGGCGGCCGCCTCCTCGTAGCAGACATAATGTACAAAAACTCCCCTCTCAGATTAATTAATGTTTCTGCCCCAGCTGTGAAGAACGAGAGGCTGGCCCTCTTCCAGCAGCTCCCACTGCTACTGGCAACGTCCAGGCCGGTCATTCTGGGCGGTGACTTCAACTGCATCATCGATGCGGCTGGACGATCCAGCAAAGCCAACAGCAAGCTGGACGCCACGTCCAAACTCCTGATAGATGCGGTAAAAGATGCCAAGCTGTGCGACATCTTCAGCAACCCTGCAGACGGAGCACCGCGCAGATACACCTGGTCGAGACCAGACGGATCCGTCCGTTCCAGAATAGACTTCCTGTTTGTGTCCCACACGCTCAAGGTCAGATCCACCGATGTCACGCCGATGTTCTTCTCTGACCACTGCCTCCTACTGGCCGACGGTCGCCCACAGGAAAACCAGAAAGTTGGCAGAGGGATATGAAAGCTGAACGTGAAACTGTTGACTCTGGAAAACGTTGAGGAACTCAAGAAGGATTACAAAGGTTGGAGAACCGTAAAACCCCTCTGCGATTCCCCGATGCACTGGTGGGAAACAATCAAGACGAACATCAAGAGGTTCTTCATCCTCAAAGGTGTTCAGGAGGCGAGAGGGAGACAGAGGGAATTGTCCCAACTCCAGACGAATATGCAAAACCTGCTCCTGCTGCAGTCGATGGGGGTCGATGTCGTGGAGGAACTCGAAGAGGTGAAGGGCCAGCAAGCCTCACTCTTTGCCTCGGAGTCCTCCAAGATCATCTTCCGCTCCAGAGTCCGCTCCGTAGAGTAGGATGAGACAAGCTCGCGCTTCTTCTTCCAAAAGGTACACAGGGGGAGTTCTGTGATCACCAGCCTAAAGGAAGAAGACGGTTCTGTGACATCTTCGCAGCCTGACATGCAGACGATCAGCAAATCCTTCTATGCCAGGCTGTACGACGTCAAGCCCACAGACCGCGCGGCCTCCCAGTCTTTCCTGTCATCTATTTTGGAGGTCTTAGACGACGGCAAGCGAGAGAGTCTGGACCACCCGCTAACTCTGGACGAGCTGACAAAGGCCGTCCGGTCCTTCGAGACGAATAAAACTGCCGGAAGTGATGGCTTACCGGTCGAGTTGTATTGGGCTCTGTGGGACTGGATAGGCCCAGATCTGCTGGAAGTGTACGAGGGTATGCTTCTGGCCGGCAGCATGTCAGAATCGATGAGGAAAGGCATCATCACCCTCATCTACAAGCAGAAGGGGGAGAGAGAGGAAATCAAAAACTGGCGGCCCATTTCACTGCTCAATGTGGACTTCAAGATCCTGTCAAAGGTCATCGCCAACAGGGTCAAGTCTGCCCTTGAGCTGGTGATTCACCCGGACCAGGCCTGTGCTGTCCCCGGCAGGAAGATCTCTGATAGCCTCGCGCTACTCAGGGATACGATCGCCTACGTGTGGGACAGGAGGGTGGACACCTGCTTAATCAGCTTAGACCAGGAGAAGGCCTTTGACAGGATATCGCACACGTATCTGATGGACGTGCTCTCCAAAATGGGGTTTGAGGAGGGTATCCGCAATTGGGTCAAACTGCTCTACAGAGACATCAGTAGCGCAGTTCTAATCAACAGGTGGGAAACTGAAAGCTTTCCGATCAGATCTGGAGTCTCAGGCAAGGCTGTCCTCTCTCGTCTGTCTTGTTTGTGTGTGGTATCGAGCCCTTTACCGAGTCCATCAGGAAGGATGCGGGCATTAGAGGGGTGACGATCCCAGGCAGCGGAGGCGCTCAGGTCAAGACCTCCCTGTACGTGGACGACGTCGCCGTCTTTTGCTCGGATCCGCAGTCGGTCCGCAGATTGCTTGCAATCTGCGACCAGTTTGAACTGGCCTCGGGAGCAAAGGTCAATCGCACCAAGAGCGAGGCCATGCTTTTTGGTCACTGGACCGACCGAGCCTCCATTCCCTTCACCATCAAGCCAGATTTCCTGAAGATGCTGGGAATATGGTTCGGAGCGGACGGGGCGTGCGCCAAAAACTGGGACAAGCGTATTACCAAGGTCAAACAGAAACTGGCATTTTGGGAGCAGCGCTCCCTTTCCATGACAGGCAAGAACCTGGTCATCAGGAGTGAGGTGCTCTCGGTGTTGTACATGGCGCAGGTCTGGCCCATCTCACGCTCCTGTGCTGCGGCAGTCACCCGGGCCGTCTTCCATTTTGTCTGGAGATCCAAAATGGACCGTGTCCGCAGAGACACGATGCACAAATCTCTGGACAGTGGAGGAAAGGATGTTCCGAACGTGGCCCTCATCCTGATGGCCACCTTTGTGTGCGGCTGTATCAAGCTGTGCACAGACCCCCAGTACGCAAACACCAAGTGTCACTACGTGCTGAGCTTCTACCTGTCCCCATTGTTGAGAAGGATGGGTCTGGCCACGCTGCCGCGAAACGCCTCCACCAGTTGGACCATGCCTGTCCACCTGTCCTTCGCGGAAACGTTTTTCAGAAAAAAAACCTTTGACCACAAGGCCATAGAGCAGTGGTCGGCACGTAAGGTCCTGGACACCCTACAAAAGAAGGAGAGGGTGGACCCTGTCGGGTGGTTCCCCGAGCAGACTGTCGAACTCATCTGGCAGAACATCTCATCACCAGAGCTTACACACAAGCACCAAGACGTAGCTTGGTTGGCAGTGAGGAGGGCCTTACCCGTCAGAGTGTTCATGCACAGCCGGGGTTTCAGCAGCACGGCACGGTGCCCCCGGGCCGGCTGCGGGGCGGACGAGACTGTCACCCATCTCCTTCAGGATTGCGACTTTGCAACGCAGGTCTGGAAAGAGATGCAGTGGTTGCTGTCGAGGTTCATCCCAAGCAGCTCCCTAACACAGGACTCTGTGCTCTACGGGCTGTTCCCAGGGGCACACACCGAGACAGACATCACCTGCTGCTGGAGGGCCATCAACTCGGTCAAAGACGCTCTTTGGTCTTGCCGAAACTTGCTGGTTTTCCAGAACAAGGAGATGACCACGTCTGCATGTTGCAGACTGGCGCAATCCAAGATCCAGGATTACGTGCTGAGGGACGCACTTAAAATTGGTGCAGTCGCCGCAAAGGCACGGTGGGGAAAGGGCCACAGTTTAAAGCCCTTCTGCCACGGAAAACCCGGGGGCAGGAATCAGCACAAACCTCCCTCGGGCTGTATTTGTAATTTACTCTTTGTGTACATAGAGCACCAAATCTGTAAACACCAATGTTGTGCCATGTACAATGCAAGGTGTGTTACGAAATGCATGTTTGAAAAGAAAAATGTAAATATACCGTCACCCATTCCGGGCACTGTATTGTAACACATGAAATGTAATTTGTGTGAATGTACCACAATGTATCCCGTTTATTGTACCGAATCGCACTTGAACTGAAAAACAAGAAATGTAACAAACGGAACCGCCGTCAGCACCCAGATGTATTGTATGGGATTGCTGACTGCAGCGAAATGTACTGAAATGCCATTGAATGTACTGTACAGATTTTTTTTATGAATAAAGTATATTTTGAAATTAAAAAAAAAATAAATGCTCAGACTCAGTGCTATGGTTAAGACTGTTTGAATTATTTGTTGAATTGCAAAGAAATTGTTATTCTGCACACAGAATGCGCTCTGTAATTGACTGCTAGGACATTGTTTTATTGCCCACCAACAGAAGGCCAATTCAAAATTCTCCACTGCCTAAACTATTTCCTGCACGGACTCCACAGAACCCACCCAATCAAGCTAGATCAATGCTCGTACGACTATGTCTAAAAGGGTTCGCCCCTGTTCTGGTTCATTCTTAGGGGGTACGTTAACATAGTGTTTATGTTACTAGACTAGTTATCCAGAGTCGTGAGTTTAAATCCCACCACTGTAGCTGGGGAATTTAAATTCAGTTAATTAAATAAATTTGGAATGAAAAAGTCAGTATCAGTAATGGTGACCATGAACTTACCAGATTGTTGGAAAAATCCACTGGTACACCAATGCCCTTTAGTCTGGCCTATATGTGACTCCAGACCCAGAGCAATGTGATTGACTGCCCTCTGAAATGGCTGAGCAAGCCGCTCATTGTATCAAACCACGACGTCAAAGTCAGCAGAGTGGGAGCACCTTCACCACAAGGACTGCAGTGGTTCAAAAAGGCGGCTCACCACCACTTCTCGAGGAGCAATTAGGGATGGGCAATTAGGGATGGGCTTTGCCAGTGATGCCAATAAAATATATAAGTAAAATAATACATTTTTTTTAAACTCCCACTCCTGAGTAGGGTTATGAAGGCCACCAATGCCATGACCAACTGGGCTTACCATCTCCCTGGACCTGACTGTAGGACAACAGGACGTATTTCCACTGTGGAAAGCTTCTCTCAGTTCACACACCAAACAAGAACGTGCCTCCCTAAACTCTGGAGAAACCTAACACCTGCCACAGGAAACATCTGTCCAAAAACCCTCTGAAACATGTGCCCAGTAGAGCTGATGATTCATAGACCAAGCATGAAGCCATGATACCAGGAGATATGGGATCCTGCCCTGTATGGCCACCCCTCCCAGCCCCATCAAACCCCTCACCTTCCTTGAAATTATACAGGGCTTTGTTGAGACCACACCTGGAGTATTGTATACAGTTTTGGTCTCCTTACCTCAGGAAGGATATTTATGCCTTAGAGGGCAACAAAGTTTCACCAGACTGATTCCTGGGATGGGGAATTGTCCTCTGAGGCGAAATTGGGTAGAATTAACCTATATTCTCTGGAGTTTAGAAGAATGAGAGGTGATCTCATTTAAATGTATAAAATTCTTAGAGGGCTTAACAGGGTAGCTGCTGGGAGGCTGTTTCCCTTGTGATAGAGAATTCAAATGTGAATGTAGGTGGAAGAATCATGACAGGGTTAATAAAATGGTTCTACGAATCAATAAGAAAATAAGAAAAGACAGAATTGGTTTCCCGTGAGAAAGTAGTGGACAAAGTCATCACTGATGAACAAGGGTTTATGGCCAGGACTTGATAAGGAACACATTTGCTTCGTGTGATTAAGCTGGGCTATTCCGCTCGTAAAAGCATAAAGTGTTCTAAAGATAAACAGGCTGTCAATTCATGAAGCCCTAGTAACACACTGTGATTGATGAAGCAGGCCATACCTCCTTCGGTTTGTAAGAATAAAAGGGATGCGTCTGTGAGGATAGGCAGACCTTTTGTCTGCCTGCCCCGGAATCTGTAGACTCTGTGCTGGCAGTTTGGTAACAGGTCCGAAGCTGCTTCAATAAAGACGTAAAGATTGAAGATATCTGACTCGATTGTTGTCGAATGCAGCTGACCACCCGAACTAGGACTTAACATTTGGTGTCAGAAGTGGGATCCCAAAAACTCTCGATTGGAAGTGGCTGAATCATTGGTATCCTACCGACGGGACGCGGCAGAGGAAATGGGCCCCAAAGTGAGTATATTTAGTTAAATTGCCACTTTGTTTTCCTCCTGTCATAAGTTCTGGTCGCGGATCTTTCACCACTGTTCAATTAATTGTTGACGGGATCGCCCGTGGTCAGTTGTCAGATTACCCCAGGAAGATAGATTTGGAATTGTCCACGATGGTGGTCCGTTAAAATGACGAAGGAGTAGGTTGATCTGGAAATTGTTTACCACAAGTAGTCCGTCAAACGTTAAAACAGTAAGGAATAGAGAGAAAAGGAATAAAGAGAAAAGGAAGTTGTGGGTGCACACCACGGTGGTGGGTTAAAAGATAACTGATTTGAAATTGTCTCACTTAATGAGTCCGTCAAAACGTTGAATAACTGATTTGAAATTGTCTCACTTAATGAGTCCGTCAAAACATTGAATACCTAGGTTAAGATAAGTTTTATCATGGGTAATAAACACCCAGATAAAAACGAACAACTCAGACAATTGTCGGGAGGTTTGAATCAGAAATTAGGTTCAGACATATGGCCATTAGGGGGTTCAAGTGATTTAGAAACAATTAAACGCGCCCAAGAATTAATTTGGAAAAGGGGAATCGGGAAAAAGAGTAAGAAATTGATTGAAATTTGGCGCCAACATTGTCAGGATGAAAAAGATAAGAATATTCTGGCGAGTTGGCAGGAGAATGCTCTCAAGGCAGGAATTAAATTAACTGATGCGGGAATCCCTAAGTCATTGGAAATTTAAAGAAAGGAATGTGCACAGGAAAAGAGAAATAGAACAAACAAGGAATCTTTAACTGAACTACGTAGTTCAATGGCTGGTCTTGGCATGCAAGGGGCTGACGAGGACAATGAATGGGATAATTGGAATATGACTCCAGGGGCTCCCTCGCCTCGTCCGACGGCACAACCCGATGTTAATGCCTTGGCTGACGCGGCTGTGGCAGTAAATGTGCCGGTGCCAAATTTACAGACGAACGGAGTTCTACCACCCCCTTACCCCGGTCCTAATGTCCCAACACCGGGCGCCACTGCTGCTGCAACACTCATTTATCCCAGTTTAGACAATGTGTCTAATATAGAACGACAGTCTTGGGAACTAAGTCTGATGATGAGGTTTTCTGTCGATCCGTTGCAGAGGGGACTAGAAGCCAGGTTCAAAGACGGCGTCAACTTGAACAGGAAATAGGGAGATTACAACAGCTTGAAAGAAATCAACGACGTAGTGGTAAAGGGAAAAAGGGGCAATCAACCCCTACGGATGAGGATGATGTGATAGTGTCAGGGTCAGATACTGGGACAGATTCAGAGTCGGGATGGGTTGACGATGTTGAAGGGGACAATGACAGGGAGACACCAAGACCCCTGAAGAAACGCGCGCCGAAACAGCTGCCCGTCAGAACTGTCCATAACCCTCGCGTGTTGGCACCAGCAGCGCCTATTGAGGATGGAGGCCCGGATGTGCAGCCCCCTGCTAAGATACAAGTGTGGTTACCTTGGAAACCTCATGAACTTATGTCCATATTAACCAGCGCCCCGAATAAAAATACCTGTCCTCAACGGTTCATTGAATTTTTGTCACGAACCATTAGAGTCTATCAAGCAGACTCAAGGGACCTTTGGTCTCTGGTACAACAGGTACTTACTGGTCCTGAATGGACCAGATTTAAGGAAGCCTTAGGATATCAAACTCATGATGCCTTAGAAGTAGCGCACGCGAATAACGAGAACAGAGAGACGATGCTTCTGGATGCTGTACACGTAGTTCTGCGAAAACCTGTTGATATTACCAAAGTCTTGGACATGAAACCAAAGAAGGGCGAGACAGTCGAGGAATTTTTAGAGAGATTTAAGGAAGTATATGGAACCCAGTCAGGAGACCAGGCGTTTTCTAGGGGACAACCCTCTCCTCAGTTTTGTTCTATGTTAATGAACTGCTTTCCTAGAACAGTTGCTACTGCAATAAGGACCAATAATCTTGACTGCCACAACTCAGGCAATGTCTCGAGCAGTAAAAGCTTTTTGGAAGGATGGTCCGACGGTTGAGCTAAAAGATTCACTGCTGACTAAAGTAAAGACAGAATATGTTGTTAAGCCGGATCATGACTGTCTGCACTCAGTCCTCGAGGACACGAGCCCTCACTCCGACCTTTCAGATACCCCTCTGTTAAACCCTGATCTCGTTATGTTCACTGATGGCAGTTCCTCCATCAACAAAGAAGGAACGACTCTCGAGTCTGGAGCCTTCCAGGTCCCCCTTTCCGCTCAGCAAACAGAACTTTTTGCCCTCACCCGCGCGTGTATTTTAGGAGAGGATCTCCGAGTCAATATCTACACTGACTCCCGTTACGCCTTTGGGGTTGTCCACGACTTCGGCCAGCTCTGGAAAAACCGAGGATTCTTAACTTCAACCGGTACGCCAATCTCGAACCAAGTGCTTGTGTCTGACCTATTACTTGCTCTTCTGCTCCCTCGATAAATCGCTGTTATTAAATGTTCCGCTCATACTGCCGGTTCCTCTCCAATCGATATTGGAAACCGCCGTGCTGACGAGGCGGCTAGGTGTGCTGCAAGGAGTCAGCAGATTGTTGTGCCCCGAATGATGAGGCAGGTGTCCAGCTCTAAACCGAGCTTGTTGGCCCCTGAAAAGCCAATGCCAACCATCGAAGAGGTACTTCGCCTACAGGAGGATGCTCCTGCTGTACAAAAACAACTTTGGAACGATCTTGATTGTAAATATGATACTGCCTCCGGGTTGTGGATCACACCTGCTGGTCAAACTTGTATGTTCGATGAATTGGCCCTTTGGGTAATTGAATGTGTTCATTACGCCACGCATTGTGGAGCAAAAGCCACTAGTGACCTGCTCCTCCAGACATGGTGGCATCCTAGCCTCCAAATGTTTGCGCAGAATATTATTTCTCGTTGCCTTACCTGCCAACGCCATAATCCTGGAAGGAGGGCACCATGTTTATTAGGTAAAACACCCTTGCCAGCCGGACCCTTCGAGACTTTGCAGATGGACTATATAGAATTGCCACGCTGTCAGTGTTATAAATATGTGTTGTTTATTGTTGATGTTTTTAGTAAATGGATTGAAGCTTATCCTACTACGGATAATAGAGCCTGTACTGTTGTTAAGATATTACTGAAGGAAATTATCCCTCGCTTCGGGGTTCCCGGTCGTCTTAGCTCAGATAACGGACCCCATTTCATTGCAGCTGTAAACAAGGAATTGTGCCAACAGTTAGGGATACATCAACAACTCCATTGTGCCTATCACCCCCAGGCGGCGGGTCTGGTCGAGCGAACCAACCAGACTCTTAAAACCAAGTTAGCTAAACTGACCTCTCAAACAGGGTCGACTTGGTTAAAATTGTTATCTGTAGCTCTTTTTCAGATTCGCTCCACCCCCGCAGAGTCGACGCGTCTCACCCCGGCCGAGATAGTGTACGGCAGACCTCTTTGCACCCCTTGGGACCACCATTCCCCAGTTGCCGTCCACTTTCATCACATGACTGAGGAGATGACTACCTATGTGTTAGCCCTAACTAAGGCATTGCGAGCCTCTCATTCACAGGTTCGCGCCGCTTATGATGACCGTCCCTCTTCTCACGGATCATCCCCTATCGAGCCCGGATCCTTCGTCCTCATCAAAAATTGGACGCGACGTCATCTCCAGCCCCGATGGGATGGTCCATTTCAGGTCTTACTCACCACCCCCACCGCTGTAAAGGTGGAAGGTAGAGACGCGTGGGTGCACATACATCATTGCAAATCGATTACCGGCGGTAATCAAAAGGGGGGAGTGGAGATAGACGTGGACTAATAATTGAAGTGCCATAATACGTTCGTTCCCGTCGTTCCGTAAGCGTTTTAGCCGTAATTTTAAGCCATAATTTTAATTAATCTAATTATCATATGATTGCTTGTCCTGCTTTTAGGTATTTAGGCATAACATGAGGCCTTGGTAGCCACGATAGTAACATGACGGTTTGCAAGCCCTTTTATCTTTCAGAATTGAAAGAATGCACGGAACTCTGCTGCTAGGAGTCGTGATCCTGCTGATAACAATAACAAAAACAGGGGGACGACTACTCAGCTGCCCAACCGACGGCTCACGAGAGCAAATTCTCTGCCTCTGTACGGGAGATATCGTACAATGTGGAACCAGGACATCAGACGATCTCGAATCATGGACCATGACTAAAATAAAATCCCGTATGGATATACTCTCACAGGTTGATCAACAGGTGACTCTACAGGGCAAAGACCAATGGAATTTGCCATGCCGGTTCAGGGAATGTGAGATGGACTTTGTTTGCCCTGATCAACCTGAAGATGACTTAGCTGATTCAAAGGACCAATCCCTGGAATCAGTAACAGGGCAAAGGAGGAAAAGGAATGTGCAAGGGCAACTGGGGAACGATCATAATGTATTCCTGAGGACTCATAAGATCTTATTCGCGCCAGAGTCGGTTGTATGCTACCCTGTTATGTCGGTTACTGAATTGTTTACCCCAACCCCGGTTATGGATCCCAGTCTTTCCATACAAGGATACAATGATACTCCGCCCGCCGAAAACATTACCTTCACATATTCCGATGGCTGAGGTACCCCAGCCACCTGCCTAAACACCACAGGGTCTGGGAAGGATGGGTACCCACAGTGTTGGAATGGTACAGGATTCGGGTGCGCAAAAGTGGACGTGCCCATTAACCAGACCTGTCTCACAAAGCAGTCCAATTATTCCTGTCTTCACGACCCAAACACGGGCATCACCTCTTGCCAGAGTGTGGATACCTGTGTAGAAGTAAGACAAGGGAGCCAAATGACCTGCAGTGCCCTATACCACAGCCAAACTTTTGCTTTACGCCACTACGACCTGTCACGATCGGGCAAGCGCATATCACCCATCCCACATCTAACCGAAGTATTACGAGAGTTGAGGCTCAGAGTGGGTCAATCCATAAAGCTCTACCACCAACTGCAAACTAAAATCAAAGTACTGGAAGAAGATGTCGATGTAGACTTACAAAGTCAGAGTTGGTGGAGAAAGGTCTGGGATTGGGGAATAAATGTGAACATCCATCCTTGGATTTGTATAATTTCACACATACTGGTCGGGACAAAATTGATCTTAGCAATAACATGGGGCATAATTTGATCTAAGCAACCGGGACTCCTGAAACCGCGTGACTGGCCAGCACGTTGAGGCAGGGAGTACCGGGCCGTGCACAAAATTGAGAGTAAACATTTATGAATGAGAATTTATCATGAAATGATAACAGGAGGGAATGTGAATGTAGGTGGAAGAATCATGAAAGGGTTAATAAAATGGTTCTACGAATCAATAAGAAAATAAGACAGAATTGGTTTCCCGTGAGAAAGTAGTGGACAAAGTCATCACTGATGAACAAGGGTTTATGGCTAGGACTTGATAAGGAACACATTTGCTTCGTGTGATTAAGCTGGGCTATTCCGCTTGTAAAAGCATGAAGTGTTCTAAAGATAAACAGGCTGTCAATTCATGAAGCCCTAGTAACACACTGTGATTGATGAAGCAGGCCATACCTCCTTCGGTTTGTAAGAATAAAAGGGATGCGTCTGTGAGGATAGGCAGACCTTTTGTCTGCCTGCCCCGGAATCTGTAGACTCTGTGCTGGCAGTTTGGTAACAGGTCCGAAGCTGCTTCAATAAAGACGTAAAGATTGAAGGTATCTGACTCGATTATTGTCAAATGCAGCTGACCACCCGAACTAGGACTTAACACAAACAGGCTGCATTTAGACAGACTGTGAGAATTCACAGACACCAAGTCAGAGATGCTACGTGAGTGAGAGCATGTTGCATTAAGTCATCAATCAACTTGATATTTTAGGACTTTGGGTAGCGAGCCAATTAAAAGGTTAAAAGACTATTAATTGAGCCAATAAGGTCAAAGAAGGCGAGTTCTTTTCTGTAAATTGATCCAGGTATAAGTACAGCCATTTTGATCATGTGGTCTCAGAAAGACAAAGACCTGGCTTAAAGCCAAGAGCTTGTTGCTGTCTGCCAGAAATAAAGTTACATTAAAACTACAATTGGAGTTCGTATTTCATTGGAAATTAAGAGATCTAACAATTTTGGCGTCACGAACACGATCGCTGAGGAAAGAAACTAAATTTTGGACATCGGACCTACATACTGAGGTAAGGCCTCTCCTTCTACGCGATTCCGAAAGCCTCCGGTTTGCGAACCCTCCGGTTGGTAGTCGGCTCGAGATCCCATAGACGTCTAAACTTTGGCGGTGTGTTAGTTAATTAATCACCGACCTATTGATCGGCTGGAAAGCCTATGACTCGAGACCCCAGTAAAGAAATCAGTATTATGGCAGTAGGAGATAAGAGCAAAGAATTGACTACAACTGTTAAAGTTGGGCAAGCACCACCTGAGGTTTTGCTAGATTTAATTCTCGAACAGTTGAAAGAATACATAGAGCAACAATTCAACTTATCTAAAACCTGTATTAAGATCGAACAAAAGTACGGAACCTCCAAAGGACAATGGTCCTTGGACGAGATTAAAAAGGTCTGGGGAAAAACGACCCGTATGAAAAATAAAGAGCGAACTAGATGGTCCCTAGCCGTTATGGGAAAGATCCGAAACCGGAATGAAATTATAATGCGTTCCCAACATGATCGAGAACTGACCAGTACAAAGGATCAATTGCAAGCTGTTTGTGCACAGCTGCGACAGAAAAAACTTGAACTTGAAAAGCTGGAAGCGGAAGTTAAAGATCTTAAAGGTGAAATTAAAAAATGGAAAAAATCATTAGGTCAAGAGACAGTAATAGGAAAAGGAAAATGTATTGGTCAATTCCCAGGGTACCCATGTTTGGATAAATTAAAAGCGCAAACCCGAAGACACGACCGAGGAATAGATACGGTTTCTGAATCCTCCGACAATACAGGGTTGGAGGATGATGAAGAATTAGGGGTGCGCTTTTCCCCGTTTAAAAAAAGACGAGTTGTAGTCAAATCAGAAGAGACTGCGGATGAGGGCGGAACCAAAAAAACGAAGAAAAGGCTGTATAAAAAATACTTAATTCATGATCCGGCAGACCCAGAGAAAATTGATAAATGATCCAAGGAATTTCCCAATCCAAAGAAAGTGGGAGTAAAAACGTGGGACCAATTGGACCGCTTAAGAAATATATATCAACTTCATCCCTGGGACGGAGTGCAAATTTTGACCATAATGGTGCCAAAAACACAGGGAAGAAAATTGCACGACAAGGTAGAAGAAGCTTTGGGGCAGAATGAGCAAGAATTAGACGCAGGATGGGAGGCGATTAAACACTGGCTGCAAGCCTTCAGTCCAGCTAAGACAGACTGGGGAAAAATTGCAGCCTGCCAACAGAAAGGAACAGAGGAGGTCCTGGAGTATGACGAGCAGTTTAGATGCACGTGGCTAGAACATTCGGGTATGAATCATACGGATGAGGAAATGGATGAACAAGTGTTTGGACCCCTGAAAGCAGCTTTCGTGGCAGGTCTAAAGCCAGAACTGTCCAAAATGCTTAAGGTAGTGTTACTGGACTGGGAAGGTAGAGGAACTACCTTTGCAGCATTGGTGGATCGATGTAACCAATTAGATCGGGATATGGGAGCTAAAGTCCGAGCTGTACAGGCTATGGGATGGAAATCCCAGGATTCTGATAAATAGTTATTCGGAAAATTACCCGGAAAATGTCATTATTGTGGGAAAGAAGGTCACTGGGCCAAGACGTGCAGGGCAAAACAGCAAGGTCGTGGCTGGGGAAGAGGACGCAGCCAGGGATACAATTCAGACAACAAGCCAGGCTTGTCACAAGATAATGACCTAATAGAAGCATTTAAGCGACTGACAATACAACAACAGAAGGAGTTACTTGGGATAGCAAAAAATGATTAGAGCCCACCCTGGCCCCCTCTCCTTGCACTAATACAACAAAGGGGAGATGGGCTATATATAACTGTGAGGGTGGGCGATAAGGATGTGGACTGTCTTTTAGACACAGGGGCGGAATTAACATGCTTACCCCTACAATATGGAGACTTTTTGTCGTTGGATGGTAGGGCACGTACAGCCTATGGAGTTGGGGGCCATAAAATGGAAATTAAAAGGACAACACCGATACTTATAGGGCTGGGTCCACATGAACTAACCACGCCGGTCTGGATAGGTCCAGTAGATCAACCCCTTTTGGGAATGGACATTCTAATCCAAGTAGATTCATCGTTGCATTTTGAATATGTAGACGATATGTAGACAATATCCTGCTAGCTTCAAACACGGAAGAACAGCATGAACAAGATTTACAAGCTTTGCTGGACCACCTTCGGCTGAAAGGACATAAAGCTAGCATCGACAAAGCACAAATGAAGTATAATGTGGATAAATGTGAGGTTATCCACTTTGGTGGTAAAAACAGAGAGACAGACTATTATCTGAATGGTGACAGATTAGGAAAAGGGAAGGTGCAACGAGACCTGGGTGTCATGGTACATCAGTCATTGAAGGTTAGCATGCAGGTACAGCAGGCGGTTAAGAAAGCAAATGGCATGTTGGCCTTCATAGCGAGGGGATTTGAATACAGGGGCAGGGAGGTGTTGCTACAATTGTACAGGGCCTTGGTGAGGCCACACCTGGAGTATTGTGTACAGTTTTGGTCTCCTAACTTGAGGAAGGACATTCTTGCTATTGAGGGAGTGCAGCGAAGATTCACCAGACTGATTCCCGGGATGGCGGGACTGACCTATCAAGAAAGACTGGATCAACTGGGCTTGTATTCACTGGAGTTCAGAAGAATGAGAGGGGACCTCATGGAAACGTTTAAAATTCTGACGGGTTTAGACAGGTTAGATGCAGGAAGAATGTTCCCAATGTTGGGGAAGTCCAGAACCAGGGGTCACAGTCTGAGGATGAGGGGTAAGCCATTTAGGACCGAGATGAGGAGAAACTTCTTCACCCAGAGAGTGGTGAACCTGTGGAATTCTCTACCACAGAAAGTAGTTGAGGCCAATTCACTAAATATATTCAAAAGGGAGTTAGATGAAGTCCTTACTACTCGGGGGATCAAGGGTTATGGCGAGAAAGCAGGAAGAGGGTACTGAAGTTTCATGTTCAGCCATGAACTCATTGAATGGCGGTGCAGGCTAGAAGGGCTGAATGGCCTGCTCCTGCACCTATTTTCTATGTTTCTATGTTTCTAAATATCCCAAGAAGAGGTTGTATTCCTGGGACAAAAGATTTCACAAGGAAAGAGAGAACTTACCCAGGATAGAACTGCAGCCAATCGGGCTGCGAAAAAACCCACCACTATTCAGGAACTAATGTCTTTTTTGGGATTGTGTAACTTTAACAGAAATTGGATTGACTCCTTCACACAGCTTGCTCAGCCATTGAATGATATTTTAAAGGGGAAACGTGCCTCTAAAGAAGCCATCAGGCTCACTAAGGAACAGCAAGAGGCCTTCCTGTGTTTGAGAAAGGCTTTGTGTTCGGCTCTGGGAATCCCCGACAGTGGTAAGCCATTTACCCTTTTTGTCCATGAGAAAGAAGGATATATGACAGCTATACTGACACAAGAACATGGGGATCGGCAAAGACCTATTGGCTATTATTCAGCAAAACTGGATGCGGTAGCCCTCGGATGGGGAAGTTGCCTAAGGGCTATGGAAGCTACATGTCAAGCAGTAATGATCACTGCGGGTCTAGTCCTCGACCAAAAGCTGATTGTCAAGTGTCCCCACACCGTACATGCTTTGCTGTCCATGACTAGAATGTCTCAGGTGACGGCAGCAAGATGGACCCGCTGGACAGCAGTTTTGGAAGCTCCTAATCTCCATATCGTCCGGGCCAGCCCGGTTAATCCCGCAACTATGCTCCCGATGTCAGAATCGAGGGAGCAAGAGGGGGGAGAATGTGAAGAGCATGACTGCGTGGAGATTTTAAAAGAAACAGAAGAAGCAGCCTTAGCAGCAGAGGAGCCTCTGCACAACCCAGACCTCATCCTGTTTACAGATGGTTCCTCCTTTGTTGACAATGGTACCAGAAAAGCAGGATGGGCAGTTACAACCTTATATGAGGTAGTGGCAAAAGGATGTTTACCCTCAGGAACATCAGCACAACAGGCCGAGTTACGGGCCCTGTCAGAAGCATGTCAAATAGCAGAAGGACAGACAGCTAATGTCTACACAGATTTGCGTTATGCTTTTGGAGTCGTTCACGACTTTGGTCTGTTATGGCGGAAAAGAGGATTCCTCACTGCTGCTGGTACACCTATCCAAAATGGAAAAGAAGTCCGAGACTTACTGGAGGCCATACAATTACCTCAGGAAGTGTCCATCCTGAAGTGTAAGGCCCATACCAAGGAAAATACCACAGAAGCTCAAGGAAATGCCCTTTCCAACCAGGCAGCTAAAAATGCCGCCTCACAAGGCGTTCCTCCAGAAGAACCAACACAGATGTGCAGATTGAAAGCACTCAGGACTCTGACACGAGACCTTCAAACAATGCAAGACGAGTGCTCCCGAGGGGAAAAATGGACATGGATTGAGGCAGGAATTAAGCTATGCGAAGATGGTGTCTGGAGACAAAGAGTTACCGACAAGCCAGTCGCGCCACAAGCGCTTATGCCTTTTTTAGCCCAACAGATCCACTCGTGGGGACACTTGGCCTCACAACAGATGACAGCACGGTTCCAGAAAAGCTGGTGGGGTCGGGGATTTAAAAAACATGCCCAGCTGGTAACAGACCGCTGTGTGGTCTACCAGAAAAATAATTCTGGACCCATCACGGTAATGCCCCAACTGAGGCCCCCTGTCCCTGTCGGACCATTCCAGCATCTGCAGGTTGATTATATATCTCTTCCTCCATGCCAAGGATACACTAACATTCTTGTCATGGTCGACAGATTCTCTAGATGGGTAGAAGCTGTCTCAACTAAAAGAGCCACAGCCAATCACACTGCAAAGGTCTTGTGTCAGGATTACATTCCCCGATGGGGAGTCCCGAGTAGCATTGACTCAGATCAGGGAACACACTTCACAGATGCTGTCTGCCAAGAAGTCTGTAGGTTACTGAACATTACGTGGGATTTACACTGTCCTTATCATCCACAATCATCAGGACAAGTAGAACGAATGAATCGAACTCTGAAACAACAGCTTGCCAAATATCACCAAGAAGGAACACCAGGGCCCCAGGCACTACCAATAGTGCTATGTAGCATTAGGGCAACCCCGAGCAGAACTACAGGTCTAAGCCCATTTGAAATTATAACAGGAAGACCCATGTCGCTGCCAGGAACTATCGATTTACGGAAAGCTGATGTTCATTTAATGAGTGACACTTTGTTATCATACTGTCAGAACTTAACCAATGCTATTAGATCTGTTTTCCAACAGGTATCGGCAGCTTGGGGTAATCCACCCGAAGGAGGACATGACATCATCCCGGGAGTCTGGGCGTATGTGAAAAAGTTGCATAAAGAACCTTTGGGTGCCAAGTGGGAGGGACCTTATCAAGTGTTATTGACCACCCAGGCAGCTGTTAAAGTCCAAGGAAAGAAAGCCTGGATCCACGCTTCACACGTTAAACGAGCACCCATAACTGAAGCTGAAATCTAATAAGGACAATTACTTTTTGCGAAAATGTATAAATTTACTGTATTATTGATTGTAGGTATTCTAGGCATAGGCCTACTTCTTACTAGCCAACCCTCTGCACCAAAGGGAAATAGTAGAGTACCAAGGGAATTACATGTAAATACCTTTTTATATATGTCATACATTTATGCCAAACAAGGTAACATTTCTAGTTGTTGGGTGTGTGCGCATATTCCTATTCACTCAAAGGGAGGGATTCCCTTGAGGCCAGTTCCCTTGAATATCTCGGAAATGGCTGAGTGGATAATTAATCAAAACAAAACAGGCAATGCGTTTCAGGATACGGAAAACTGGGCACGTAAATGGAAGTCAGCAGGTTACAATCTGACTACCTTTGAACGGGGATACCAACCGTGCTACAATAATTCCAAACGGCCCCCATTTTTTGTTATCACTTATACAATGGGAATAGGAAGACCGGGGGAATCGGTCTGTCTGATTAGAAACATCAAAGGAGGCCAAAATATGGGGTATAGTAACTGCTGCCGGAATTATAATATAATCAAGCCACGGAACCGTCCAAACTGGGCCGATGTGGGAATTCTTAACGTAACGGGGATTCTGAATAAAACAGATGGAAAAGCCTGGATAGGCCCCGGAGTGTTACTGACAAAGAAACAGCTAACCTTCATTGCCTATAATGGCACCTATTGGGTGTGTGGCCACAAGGCCTACCCTTGGCTGCCCCAGAATTGGACGGGATCCTGCTATTTAGCCTACATTGTGCCTTATATGTATCATATAAAGTCACTGTCGGAACATTTACACAGTCCTAAGAGAGCTATCACAGAAACAGAGAGGTTCTTTGCCGTTCTGATCCCCAGGTATGGGACCGCCAGACTGGCAAGGGAATCCATTAACATGGCATCCGTTGTGGAACGGGTAGCCAATGATACGTCAGAGGCCCTAGTTAAAATCAATGCAGAAATGGTAGCAATCCGCACAGTAGCCCTACAGAATAGACTGGCCCTTGATTACATCCTGGCTGAAAATGGAGGTACTTGCGCCCTATGCGGAACTGAGTGTTGCACATATATCCCAATAGCTCCGAAGAAATTACCCACTTAGCGGAGCATATCCAAAAGGAGGTAGAAAAACTTAAGCAACCCCCATCATTTACTTTGTGGAGCGGAGCCACTGAATGGCTAGGTTCAATAGGAACTTCATTGGTGGAAGGTTTAATTCTATTTGTTGTAATTATTTTACTTTTATATTGTTTGTTTATGTTGATTAAATGTTGTTGCAACCAGGCGGCTGTAGCTGCTGTCCCGCAGGTGAGACACCTTGCAGGTCCCAGCAGGCCGTCTGTACGTGGCACAGGGGTATGTTATGCTTAAGGGAAGGTTGTTTACTGGATGAATTAAGATATTGATTTGAATTAAATTGGAATAAGGTTAATTAACCTACTAACACCAGACTTCCATTGTGGCCATGATGGAACTCGGGTTGGTGTAAATTTGTGTGGAAGCTACTAGTCCAGACATGTGGCGAAACACATCAACAAATTTTAGAAGGAAACTCTATTAACATGTATGAAATTATTTTGTAGAATGTTTAACCAGTGATACCTGATGTTTTATGATTCAGTTTGTGAAAGAATCAAAGGGGGGATTGATAGAGAATTCAAACAGGTTGCATTTAGACAGACTGTGAGAATTCACAGACACCAAGTCAGAGATGCTACATGAGTGGGAGCATGTTGAATTAAGTCATCAATCAACTTGACATTTTAGGACTTTGGGTAGCGAGCCAATTAAAAGGTTAAAAGACTATTAATTGAGCCAATAAGGTCAAAGAAGGTGAGTTCTTTTCTGTAAATTGATCCAGGTATAAGTACAGCCATTTTGACCATGTGGTCGCAGAAGGACAAAGACCTGGCTTAAAGCCAAGAGCTTGTTGCTATCTGCCAGAAATAAAGTTACATTAAAACTACAATCGGAGTTCGTATTTCATTGGAAATTAAGAAATCTGACACCTTGGCTGGTGAGTCTAGAACTAGGGGTCATAGTCTTAGGATAAGGGATTGGTCATTTAGGACTGAAATGAGGGGAAATTTCGTCACAGAGTTGTGAATCTTTGGAATTCTCTACCCCAGAGGGCTATGGATGCTCAGTCGTTCAGTATTTTCTAGCTAGAAATCGAAAGATTTTTGGATACTAAGGGAATCAAGGGATATGGGGATAAGGTGGAAAAGTGGAGTTGGGGTCAATGATCAGCCATGATCTTATTGAATGGCGGAGCAGGTTCGAGGGGCTGAATGGTCTACTCCTGCTCCTATTTCTTATGTTCTCATGTGACAGGCATCATGTCAACCTGGAACTCAGCAAGACTCCTCACTTCCTCCCTCCCTCATTTGACTTGAGTCCCTTGGAAAGGAAACCCTGACAAAATGTGAAACATGTAATTGTGCAGGATCTGTAGAGCATGTACCTGAATGTTCAGAGCAATGCAGCAGACACTCCTTGTGATTTCTTAACCTGAGAAAGTGTGTAAACAGCTGTCTAAGCAATAACAACAATTTACATAGAGCCTTTAATGTCGTAAAACGCCCCTAGGCACTTCACAGCTGCATTATAAAACAAAATTTGACACCGAGCCACATAAGGATCTATTAGGACAAGCGACCAAAAGCTTGGTCAAAGAGGTAGCTATTAAGGAGTGCCTTAAGGGAGGAGAGAGAGGCGGAGAGGTTTAATAAGAACAAAATCAAATTACTTGGCAACAAAACGCAAATAGAGTATACATGTTAATGTGCCTGTCTTATCAGTCAGAGAATTATCCGTGCCAGGGGGCACTGAGAAGGGAAACGTATTTAATAGAAAAAGTTTGGAAAGACGAAAGAAACAAACGGACCCCAGCCCGCCTGGGTGCTGCTCAGATTATTGAGTCACAGCAAAATCCAGCAATCAAATTACTCCCCGCTCCCAATTTCTCCTTTCTCCTAAAGGCAGTGACAGATGCTCAGGAACATTCCCATCAGTGCTCGCAGTCTTTTGGTAAATCACAGCCAATTCCAATTATGTCTTCACCCAGCCTCCATACACATGCCTGTCTGTCAGGGCCGCTGTAGCAGTCAGGTACAACAGCCGAGGTGATACCCAACCGAGGCAGGGACATCTAAGGTCACAGGGGAGTTCTCCATGGTGTCCTGACCAATATCTAGGCCTCAATCAACACCTAAAAACTGATTATCAAGTCATTATCACATTGCAGTTTGTGGGAGCTTGCTGTGTGTAAATTGGCTGCCACATTTCCTACATTACAACAGTGACTGCACTTCAAAAGTACTTAATTGGCTGTCAAGTGCTTTGAGATGTCCTGAAGTTATGAAAGGTGCTATGGAAATGCAAGTCTTTCTTTTAGTAGCACTTCCATCCCTGTCCTGTTAACTTTACACATACCAGTGATTGAACCCGTGATCTTGCTGATCTGGAGGTGCAGTATCAAAACACACATTACATTTATCCACTGAGACATTAAAGGCACTCTCAAATTTTATTTTCAAGTTGGAGGTGAGTTGGGCCCACGTTTGTGTTAATGTCTGCAAGGATTAAAATCAACTGCAACATTTCATTTGCAACATAGAGAACGATCATATGGATGTTGCAGAAGGATGGCATCAAAAATATTTGCATAATCTGGATGAAATCAAAATATTATGTAAAAGAAGTTACACTTTAGTCTCAGTGGAGGAAGAAAAGCAGACGATCATGACACAACCAGAAATGAATGGAACTGTCTGTGAAGTACCTTGTGGTATTAACAGAGCTTAAAATGCTGGAGGTAGAGATTTGGTGACTTACTAACTGGGTGATCTTCCATCTTCCAGTCCCTCTCTCACCATCACAATCTTTGTTTATTTTATTAACATTACCCCAATCAGTGCTTCACTAAACTTCCCTCTCTTGTTCCTCCTAATCTCCAAATATATTATCCTGTTGCTTTTCTCTTCCCAAAATCAAGACTGTTATGTATGCAAACATTGTAACTGTGTAAGACTTGTCACTGTTGGAGGCCCAAGAGTCACCTGCACACCTCGTGCAAGGGAGTATAAAAGGTTGTCTGCCATGCTGCTTAGACACTCTGGAGTTGTATTAAAGAGACTAAGGTCACATCAGTTTTAGCTCACAGTTCTCAGTCTTGTGGCGTTCTTCCATACTTAACAATTGGCGACGAGTAACAGATTACGAACTTTCACGCGGTCATGGTTGCCGTTGGTATTTTATACAGATTTGTAGAGGATGATGATTGGGAAGCCTTCGTTAAGCGTCTCGACCAGTACTTCGTGGCCAACGAGCTGGATGGGGACGATAAAGCAGGGCGATTCTCCTCACCGTGTGTGAGTCCACAATATACGGCCTCATCAAGAATCTGCTAGCACTGTAGAAACCAGCGGAGAGGACATATACAGAGTTGTGTACGCTGGTTCGGAACCACCTCAAACCGAAGGAAAGCATCTTAATGGGCAGGTATCGCTTCTCCACGCACCACCGCTCCGAGGGCCAGGACGTGACGAGTTATGTCGCCGACCTGAGACGCCTTGCGGGAACTTGCGAATTTGCTGGATTTTGGGGGGAAATGCTGCGGGACTTTTTTGTGCTTGGCATCGGCCATGCGGTCATTCTTCGCAAGCTGCTGTCCGGCAAATCCTAGACCTGAGCAAGGCCATCACGATAGCCCAGGCATTCATATCCACGAGCGATAATGCCAGACAGATATCTTTCCAGCATGGAAGTCCGGCAAGTACTGTGCATAAAATAACGTCGCTAGCAGGCAGAACTGCATATGGCAGGGCCTACACATCTGCAACTGCAAGACCTAGGATGACTCAGAGTCCGCCATCGGGCATGAATGCAAATCCATTAGCACCATGTTGGTGCTGCGGGGGTAATCATAGAGCCCATCAATGTCGATTCAAGCACTACGTGTGCAAAGGCTGCGAAACAATGGGGCACCTCCAGCGAATGTGCAAGTGTGCTGTGACTCACCACGTGGCAGAGTCGGCACAGGATGATCAATCCGACGCGGATCACAGAGAACAAACAAGAGCGGCAACTCAACCCGAGGAAGACGTGTATGGAGTACACACCTTCACCACCAAGAGCCCTCCTATCACGTTGAAAGTCAAATTGAACGGTATTCCAGTATCAATGGAGTTGAACACAGGGGCGAGTCAGGCAATTATGAGCCAGAAGGCTTTTGAGAAACTGTGGGGCAACAAAGCACAAAGGCCCAAACTGAGCCCAATTCAGACAAAGCTGCGCACCGACACCAAAGAGCTCATACCAGTCATTGGCAGTGCGGCAGTTAAGGTATCGTACGATGGAGCTGTGCATGATTTATCATTGTGGATTGTACCAGGCGATGGCCCAACGCTATTCGGCAGAAGCTGCCTGGGAAAGATTCGATGGAACTGGGACGACATCAAAGCACTATCTTCAGTGGATGAAGCCTCATGCACCCAAGTGCTGAGCAAATTTCCGTCGCTAATTGAACCAGGCGTTAATTGAACCATCAGCAACTTCACAGGCGCCAAGGTGCAGATCCATCTTGTCGCCGATGCAAGGCCCGTTCATCACAAGGCTCGAGCGGTTCTATATATGATGAGGGAGAAAGTCGAGATTGAACTAGACAGACTTCAACGAGAGCGAATCATATCGCCAGTTGAGTTCAAGATTGGGCCAGTCCGATTATTCCCATGTTGAAAAGCGATGGCACGGTCAGAATCTGCGGAGACTACAAGATAACGATCAACCGAGTCTCGTTACAAGACCAGTACTCACTACCCAAGGCGGATGACCTGTTTGCAATGTTAGCGGGGGGAAGTCGTTCACCAAGTTGGACCTAACCTCCGTCTACATGGCACAGGAGCTGGCTGAATCTTTGAAAAGATTGACGTGCATCAACACGCACAAAGGACTGTTTATATACCCCAGATGCCTTTTTGGCATTCGCTCGGCTACTGCCATCTTCCAGAGGAACATGGAGAGTCTGTTGAAATCGGTTCTGCGCACCGTTGTGTTTCAAGACGACATCCTGATCACCGGTCATGACACCATCAAACACCTGCACAACCAGGAAGAGGTTCTAAGTCGACTAGACAGAGTGGGACTCAGGCTGAAATGCTCCAAGTGTGTTTTCCTGGCACCAGAGGTCGAATTTTTGGGGAGAAAGATTGCGGCAGACGGCATCAGACCCACGGACTCAAAGACAGAAGCCATCAAGAATGCACCCAGACCACAGAATGTGACGGAGCTGCGTTTGTTCTTGGGACGCCTCAACTATTTGGGTAACTTTCTACCCGGGTTAAGCACTTTGCTGGAACCATTGCGCATGTTGCTACGTAAGGGTGACGACTGGGTTTGGGGTAAATCTCGAGACAGCCTTTGAGAAGGCCAGAAACCTACTTTGTTCTAATAAGTTACTTGTATGTCCCGTGTAAACGATTAGTGCTAGCTTGTGATGCATCTTCATACGGGGTCGGCAGTGTGTTACAGCAAACCAATGTATCGGGCAAACTTCAACCGGTTGCATATGCATCTAGAGGTCTGTCTAAGGCTGAAAGAGCCTATAGTATGGTCGAGAAAGAGGCACTAGCATGTGTATATGGGGTTAAGAAAATGCACCAATACCTATTTGAACTTTGGTTTGAGCTTGAAACCGACCACAAACCGCTCATTTCGCTGTTTTCAGAAAGCAAAGGTATAAACACCAATGCTTCGTCCCACATCCAAAGATGGGCACTAACATTGTCCACCTATGACTATGTAATCCGCCACAGACCAGGCACGGAGAACTGTGCTGATGCCCTCAGTCGGCTACCATTGCCCACTACCAGGGTGGAAATGGCGCATCCCGCAGACTTGCTTCTGGTCATGGATGCTTTTGAGAGTGAGGGGTCACCCGTCACTGCTCACCAGATCAGGACCTAGACCGGCCAGGATCCTGTGCTATCACTTGTAAAAAGTTGCGTCATCAATGGGAGTTGTTCGACCGTTCCCGGGGAAATGCAAGATGAAATTAAGCCATTTCACCGACGCAAAGATGAATTGTCCATACAGTTGGATTGTCTCTTATGCGGTAATCATGTGATTTTGCCCAAAAGAGGCAGGGAAACATTTATACGCGACCTACACAATACCCACACAGGTATAGTCATGATGAAGGCTATAGCCAGGTCGCATGTTTGGTGGCCCGGCATTAACTCGTACTTGGAGTCATGCACACACCAGTGCAACACGTGCTCACAATTGAGCAATGCACCATGGAAGGCTCCACTGAGTTTGTCGTCACGGCCCTCCAAACCATGGTCCAGGATCCATGGAGATTTTGCTGGCCTCTTTCTTGGAAAGATGTTTTTAGTTGTAGTGGACGTTTACTCTAAATGGATTGAATGCGTAATCATATCATCCAGCACATCCACTGCCACCATTGAAAGCCTCAGGGCTATATTCACCACCCAGATAGGGAATGGATGACCAATAGGAAGAGTAGTGCAAGGAAGGTAGTGCAGGGGTCCCCTGCGGTCATCCCCCTGCAAAACAGATACACCGCTTTGGGTACTGTTGGGGGGGGGATGACTCATCAGGGAAGGGCAGCAGCCAAGTTCATGGCACCGTGGGTGGCTCTGCTGCACAGGAGGGCAGGAAAAAGAGTGGGAGAGCTAAAGTGATAGGGGATTCAATTGTAAGGGGAATAGATAGACGTTTCTGCGGCCGCAACCGAGACTCCAGGATGGTATGTTGCCTCCCTGGTGCAAGGGTCAAGGATGTTTCGGAGCGGGTGCAGGGCATTCTGAAAAGGGAAGGTGAACAGCCAGTTGTTGTGGTGCATATAGGTACCAAAGATATAGGTGAAAAATGGGATGAGGTCCGACAAGACGAATTTAGGGAGCTAGGAGCTAAATTAATAAGTAGGATCTCAAAAGTAATAATCTCAGGATTGCTACCAGTGTCATGTGCTAGTCAGAGTAGGAATCGCAGGATAGCTCAGATGAATACGTGGCTTGAGGAGTGGTGCAGAAGGGAGGGATTCAAATTCCTGGGACATTGGAACCGGTTCTGGGGGAGGTGGGACCAGTACAAACTGGACGGTCTGCACCTGGGCAGGACTGGAACCAATGTCCTCGGTGGAGTGTTTGCTAGTGCTGTTGGAGAGGAGCTAAACTAATATGGCAGGGGGATGGGAACCTAAGCAGGGAGACAGAGGGAAGTAGAATGGGGGCAGAAGCAAAAGATAGAAAGAAGAAAAGTAAAAGTGGAGGGCAGAGAAACCTAAGGCAAAAAACAAAAAGGGCCACATTACAGCAAAATTCTAAAGGGGCAAAGTGTGTTAGAAAGACTCTGTGCCTCAATGCGAGGAGTATTCAGAATAAGGTGGACGAACTAACTGCGCAGATAGCAGTTAACGGGTATGATGTAATTGGCATCACGGAGACATGGCTCCAGGGTGACCAAGGCTGGGAACTCAACATCCAAGGGTATTCAGCGTTTAGGAAGGATAGACAGAAAGGAAAAGGAGGCGGGGTGGCGTTGCTGGTTAAAAAGGAAATTAATGCAATAGTAAGAAAGGACATTAGCTTGGATGATGTGGAATCGGTATGGGTGGAGCTAGGGGCAGAAAACGCTAGTGGGAGTTGTGTGCAGATCACCAAACAGTGGTAGTAAGGTTGGGGACAGCATCAAACAAGAATTAGGTATGCATGCAATAAAGGTACAGCAGTTATCATGGGTGACCAAACTGGTAGCAATGCGGTGGAGGAGGATTTCCTGGAGTATATTAGGGATGGTTTTCGAAACCAATATGTCGAGGAACCAACCAGGGAGCTGGCCATCCTAGACTGGGTGATGTGTAATGATAAGGGACTAATTAGCAATCTTGTTGTGCGAGACCCCGTGGGGAAGAGTGACCATAACATGGTGGAATTCTTTATTAGGATGGAGAGTGACACGGTTAATTCAGAAAGTAGGGTCCTGAACTTAAGGAAAGGTAACTGCGATGGTTTGAGGCGTGAATTGGCTAGAATAGACTGGCAAATGATATTTAAAGGGTTGACGGTGGATAGGTAATGGCAAACATTTAAAGTTCACATGGATGAACTTCAGCAATTGTACATCCTTGTCTGGAGTAAAAATAAAACGGGGAAGGTGGCTCAACCGTGGCTAACAAGGGAAATTAAGGATAGTGTTAAATCCAAGGAAGAGGCATATAAATTGACCAGAAAAAGCAACAAACCTGAGGACTGGGAGAAATTTAGAATTCAGCAGAGGAGGACAAAGGGTATAATTAAGAGGGGGAAAATAGAATACATGAAGAAGCTTGCCGGGAACATAAAAACTGACTGCAAAAGCTTCGATAGATAGGTGAAGAGAAAAAGATTAATGAAGGCAAACGTAGGTTCCTTGCAGTCGGATTCAGGTGAATTTATAATGGGGAACAAAGAAATGGCAGACCAATTGAACAAATACATTGGTTCTGTTTTCACGAAGGAAGACACAAATAACCTTCCGGAAGTACTAGGGGACCGAGGGTCTAGTGAGAAGGAGGAAATGAAGGATATCCTTATTCGGCGGGAAATTGTGTTAGGGAAATTGATGGGATTGAAGGCCGATAAATCCCCGGGGCCTGATAGTCTGCATCCCAGAGTACTTAAGGAAGTGGCCCTAGAAATAGTGGATGCATTGGTGATCATTTTCCAACAATCTATTGACTCTGGATCAGTTCCTATGGACTGGAGGGTAGCTAATGTAACACCACTTTTTAAAAAGGGAGGGAGAGAGAAAGCGGGTAATTATCGAAAGGATAGCCTGATATCAGTGGTGGGAAAAATGTTGGAATCAATTATTAAGGATGAAGTGGCAGCGCATTTGGAAAGCAGTGACAGGATCGGTCCAAGTCAGCATGGATTTATGAAGGGGAAATCATGCTTCACAAATCTTCTGGAATTTTTTGAGGATGTAACTAGTAGAGTGGACAAGGGAGAACCAGTGGATGTGATGTATTTGGACTTTCAAAAGGCTTTTGACAAGGTCCCACACAAGAGATTGGTGTGCAAAATCAAAGCACATGGTATTGGGGGTAATATACTGACGTGGATAGAGAACTGGTTGGCAGACAGGAAGCAGAGAGTCAGGATAAACGGGTCCTTTTCAGAATGGCAGGCATTGACTCGTGGAGTGCCGTAGGGCTCAGTGCTGGGACCCCAGCTCTTTACAAGATACATAAATGATTTGGATGAAGGACTTGAGTGTAATATCTCCAAGTTTGCAGATGACACTAAACTGGGTGGCGGTGTGAGCTGTGAGGAGGATGCTAACAGGCTGCAGGGTGACTTGGACAGGTTAGGTGAGTGGGCAAATGCATGGCAGATGCAGAATAATGTGGATAAATGTGAGGTTATCCACTTTGGGGGCAAAAACGCAAAGACAGAATATTATCTGAATGGTGGCAGATTAGGAAAAGGGGAGGTGCAACGAGACCTGGGTGTCATGGTTCATTAGTCATTGAAAGTTGGCATACAGGTACAGTAGGCGGCAAAGAAGGCAAATGATATGTTGGCCTTCATAGCTAGGGGATTTGAGTATAGGAGCAGGGAGGTCTTACTACAGTTGTACAGGGCTTTGGTGAGGCCTCACCTGGAATATTGTGTCCAGTTTTGGTCTCCTAATCTGAGGAAGGATGTTCTTGCTATTGAGGGAGTGCAGCGAAGGTTCACCAGACTGATTCCCAGGATGGCTGGACTGACATATGAAGAGAGAGTGGATCAACTGGGCCTTTATACATTGGAGTTTAGAAGGATGAGAGGGGATCTCATCGAAACATACAAGATTCTGACAGGACAGGTTAGATGTGGGTGGATTGTTCCTGATCTTAGGGAAGTCCAGAACCAGGGGACGCAGTCTTAGGATAACGGGTAGGCCATTTAGGACTGAGAAGAGGAGAAACCTCTTCACTCAGAGAGTTGTTAACCTGTGGAATTCCCTGCTGCAGAGAGTTGTTAATGCCAGTTCATTGGATATATTCAAGAGGGAGTTAGATATGTCCCTTACGACTAAGGGGATCAAGGGGTATGGAGAGAAAGCAGGAAAGGGGTACTGAGGGAATGATCAGCCATGATCTTATTGAATAGTGGTGCAGGCTCGAGGGGCCGAATGGCCTACTCCTGCACCTATTTTCTATGTTTCTATATTTCTACCCATGGCTTGCCCGACGTCCTTGTCAGTGACAATCGACCATACTTCACCAGCTCGGAATTCAATGAGTTTATGACCTGCAATGGCATCAAGCATGTCAGGTCTGCCCCATTTAAGCCCGCATCCAATGGTCAAGTGGAATGGGCAGTCCAAACCATCAAGCACAGCTTGAATCGCGTGATGGAAGGCTCCTTGCAGACCCGCTTATCTCGGGTTCTGCTCAGCTACCGGACGTGACCCCACTCGCTCACTGGGGTTCCACCTGCAGAATTGTTAATGAAGAGAGCATTCAAAACCAGGCTCTCCCTAGTCCACCCGGATCTCAATGATCATGTGGAAACCTGGCATCATCGGCAAAACATGTACCATGATCGTGCGGCTGTATCGCGTGAAATTGATGTTAACGACCCTGTGTTTGTCCTTAATTACCGTCATGGTCCTAAATGGGTCGCTGGCACTGTCTCGGCCAAGGAGGGGAATAGAGTGTTTATCGTCAAACTATTGAATGGACAAACGTGCAGAAAGCATTTGGATCAGACCAAACTGCGGTTCATCGACAACCAGGAACAACCTGAAGAGGACATCACCATCATCGATCTACCAACACACACCCAATCAGCAATCGACCTCGCTGTCAATCAAGAGGATGAACCCACCATTCCCAACAGTCCTGTCAGACCTGCCACACCACAGTGCAGCAATGGTCCGACCAACTCACCCATGCCAGAGTTTGAACTCAGACGATCAACCAGCGTAGGGGCCCGGATCATCTCAACTTGTAAATCATTTGTATCAAAGACTTGGGGGCGGGGGTGGGGGCGGTGAAGTGATGTTATATATGTAAGCATTGTAACTGTGTAAGACTTGCCACCAGAGGGCGCAACTGTTGGAGGCCCAAGGGTCACCTGCACACCTCGTGCAAGGGAGTATAAAAGGTTGTCTGCCATGCTGCTTAAGCACTTTGGAGTTGTACTAAAGAGACTAAGGTCACATCAGTTTAACCTTACAGTACTCAGTCTTGTGGAGTTATTCCATACTTAACAAAGACCTATCATAAAAGTTCCTACTCAAACTAATTCCTTCCCAGGAGCTCATAACTGTTGAACACTCCCTTGCCCTCCGTCCTAGTTTTCTTTTTTCCAACAACTTATAGGCTTTTTAAATCTAAGCTTAACATTACTTAAAGAACTTGCATTTAAATACTGCTTCTCAATTGATCTTGCTTTCTCTCCTCGTCTTTTTAACCTTGATGGTGTCCTGCTCTATTCTATGGCTTGAGCTTTCCTCCAAGTTTGTCATTAAAAAACTTAACCAGTGACAAACAGCTCGACAGGAAGCAGACTTCAGCTGGAATGGCATGTCAGTGTTGAACGATAGATGGCGCTGATGTCAGTTTCATCTAAATTGAGCAGCCACACTATTTATAGAATCAACAACAATCTGCCTTTAACATAGTAAAATGTCCCAAGGCCCTTCACAGGAGTGAATATCAAACAAAATTTGACACCGAGTCACATAAGCAGATATTAGGTCAGGGCTTGGTCAAAGAGGCAGGTTTTAAGGAGCATCTTAAAGGAAGAGAGAGAGGTAGAGAGACAGAGATTTAGGGAGGGAATTCCAAAGCTTAGGGCCTATGCAGCTGAAATCACAGCCACCAATGGAGGAGCGATTAAAATAGGGGATGCGCAAGAGGCCAGAATTGGATGAGCCCAGAGATCTTGAGGGGTTGTGGGGCTGGAGGAGATCACAGAGATAGGAAGGGGTTGTGGGGCTGGAGAAGATTACAGAGATAAGGAAGGGTTGTGGGGCTGGAGGTGATCACAGAGATAGGGAGGGGTTGTGGGGCTGATATGTCCTTACTATACAGTGTAAATACATACGAGGCCCATGCTTGAGAGAAGGTCACTCTGTGACCAGTTACCTTTATTACCAAAACCCAAGTGATGAAGGTGAGTAGAGCTTCCCCTTTTATACATGAAAGTCCAGGTTAGGAGTGTCTCCCACAAGTTCGCCCCTAGTGGTCAATGTTCTCAAGGTGTACAACTTAGGTCAGCTTATACATGGGTTACAATAATAGTTGAATACATGACATCACCTCCCCCCAAAGTCTTATTGGGATCACAGGTTAAATCTCTCTGGTGGATTACGCTCCCTTGGAGAGCACCTGAGTTGGGGCTCCGGTTGTTGGGCGCTGGCCTGAGTGTCTGCTGTTTGCGGTGCCTCAGGCCTGTCCGGACTGCCCACAGTGACTGGGCTCTCCTCCACTTGGTTCCGGTATTCCTGTGGTAGAGTAAACTCTACGTCGTGTTCTTCCTCTGCTTTTTCTATGGAGTTGCTGAACCTCCTTTTATTTTGATCCACGTGTTTGCGGCAGATTTGTCCATTGGTAAGTTTAACGACCAAAACGCTATTCCCCTCTTTGGCAATCACAGTGCCTGTGAGCCATTTGGGCCTTGCAGCATAATAAGGACAAAAACAGGGTCATTGACATCAATACATCGCGCCCTCGCATTCCTATCATGGTAGTCACTTTGTGACTGACGCCTGCTCTCAACAATTTCTTTCATAGTAGGGTGTATAAGGGATAACCTGGTTTTGAGCGTCCTTTTCATTAGCAGCTCTGCAGGTGGAACCCCTGTGAGCGAGTGTGTTCGGGATCTGTAGGCCAACAGGAGGCGTGATAAGCGGAACCCGCTTGGATTCTGAGCATCCCCTGTTTGATTATCTGCACTGCTCATTCCGCCTGGCTGTTTGAAGCCGGCTTGAACGGTGCCGTTCTGACATGGTTGATTCCATTGCCTGCCATGAAGTCCTGGAATTCAGTGCTTGTGAAGCAGGGGCCATTGTCGCTGACCAAGACATCTGGTAGACCATGGGCGGCGAACATTGCCCATAGACTTTCTACCATGGCAGAGGATGTGCTTGAATTTAAAATGACACACTCAATCCATTTGGAGTAGGCGTCTACTACAACCAAAAACATTTTTCCCATGCAAGGACCTGCGCAGTCCACATGGATGCGTGACCATGGCTTGGCGGGCCAGGACCAGGGGCTTCGGGGGGCTTCCCTGGGTGCGTTGCTCAGCTGAGTACACGTGTTGCACCTGCGAACACAAAGTTCCAGGTCTGCATCTATCCCTGGCCACCAAACGTGTGACCTGGCAATTGCCTTCATCATGACAATGCCCGGGTGCTCATTGTGAAGTTCTCTGATAAATACCTCTCTGCCCATCTGGGACATGACTACTCGGTTTCCCCACAGTAGGCAATCGGCTTGAATCGAGAGTTCATCCTTGCGCCGATGAAACGGTTTAAATTCCTCAGGGCATGCCCCGTACGTGGTTGCCCAGTCCCCATTCAGGACACATTTCTTAACTAAAGACAGTAGCGAGTCTTTATTTGTCCAGACTTTAATCTGACGGGCTGTCACAGGTGAGCCTTCGCTTTCGAAAGCTTCAACAGCCATGACCATCTCAGCATCATGCTCAGTTGCCCCCTCAGTGGTGGCTAGTGGGAGCCTGCTGAGTGCATCGGCGCAGTTTTCGGTGCCCGGTCTGTGCCGAATTGTGTAGTCATAGGCGGCTAACGTAAGTGCCCACCTCTGTATGCGGGCTGATGCATTCGCATTTATGGCCTTGTTGTCGGCCAAAAGGGACGTTAGGGATTTGTGATCTGTCTCCAGCTCAAATTTCCTGCCAAATAGGTACTGGTGCATTTTTTTTACCGCATATACACATGCGAGCGCCTCCTTTTCTACCATCCCGTAGCCCCTTTCTGCCTGGGACAGACTTCTGGAGGCATAAGCTACCGGCTGTAACTGACCCTTGGCATTGACATGCTGCAACACACACCCGACACCATAGGATGGCGCATTGCACGTTAAAACAAGTTTCTTTCACGGGTCATATAATGTTAACAGAGTGTTGGAGCATAACAAATTGCGTGCTCTATCAAAAGCTCTTTCCCGGCTGTCCCCCCAGACCCAATCGCGACCTTTGCGTAGGAGCACGTGTAGCGGCTCGAACAGCGTGCTCAATTTGGGAAGAAAGTTACCAAAATAGTTCAGGAACCCCAGGAACGAATGCAGCTCCGTCGTGTTACGGGGCCTGGGTGCTCTCTAGATCGCTTCCATTTTGGACGCAGTAGGTCTGATCCCGTCTGCTGCTACCCTCCTCCCCAGGAATTCTACCTCTGGAGCTAAGAAGGCGCACTTCGCCTTTTTCAGTCGCAGCCCTACCCGGTCCAGTCTGCATAGCACCTACTCCAGGTTGTAGAGGTGTTCTTCAGTATTGCGACCCGTGATGAAGATGTCGTCTTGAAAAACCACCGCCCTTGGAATCGACTTGAGGAGGCTTTCCATATTTCGCTGAAAGATTGCGGTGGCTGAACGAAGCCCGAACGGACATCTGTTGTACTCAAACAAACTCTTGTGTGTCATGATGGTGGTCAGCTTCTTCGACTCACTCACCAGCTCCTGGGTCATGTAAGCTGAGGTCAGGTCCAATTTTGAAAAAAGTTTGCCACCGGATAGCGTCGCAAAGAGGTTCTCCGCTCTCGGTAGTTGGTACTGGTCTTGGAGTGACACCCGATTGATGGTGGCCTTGTAATCGCCACATATCCTGACCGACCCATCCGCCATGAGCACCGGCACAATCGGGCTCACCCAGTCACTGAATTTGACTGGCGAGATGATGCCTTCCCTCAGCAGGCGGTCCAATTCGCATTCTATCTTTTCCCGCATCACGTACGGCACCGCTCTGGCCTTGTGGTGTACTGGCCTGACGTCGTGGTTTATGTGAATCACTACCTTGGCCCCCATGAAAGTGCCGATGCCGGGTTGAAATAATGAGTCAAATTTGCCCAGGACCTGTGAGCATGATACTCGCTCCACAGAAGAAATTGCATTGACATCGCCCCATTTCCAGTTCATGACAGCAAGCCAACTCCTCCCCAGTAGTGCGGGACCATCCCCGGGGACAATCTAGAGTGGCAACCTGTTCTCCAAATCTTTGTGGGTCACGACTACCGTGGCGCTGCCTAGCACCGGAATGATCTGCTTTGTGTATGTCTGTAGCTGTGCGTCAATCGGCAATAATTTTAGCCTCCTGGCCTTGGACACTCACAACCTTTTGAACTGTTTGATACTCATCAGAGACTGTCTGGCCCTGTGTCGAGCTCCATTAATATTGGGATGCCATTGAGGAACACTTTCATCATTATCGGTGGCGTCCTGGTGTAGGAACTGTATATGTGCTCCACATGAACTCGCTGAACTTCAGCTTCCAGCGATTTCCTCCAGTATTAATTTGGCCTTGTAGGGCTTACATTGGGCCCGTCCTCCTCGTACATCAACCTGGCTGCAGGCTTCCTGCACATACGCGCCAAGTGACCACTGACGTTGCAGTTTCTGCAGATATATTGCTGATACCTGCAAGTTCTGGCTGGGTGTTTGCCTCCACACCTCCAGCATGAGCTGGAGGTCCCGTTGTTGGAAACAAAAGGTCCATTACCAGTCGATCGTCTCTGAGTGTCTCTGTAACTATCCTTAAGCGCACCATTAACAGGTGTTGATGGCCCCATCACTGGCCGCATTGTCCATTGCGATGGCATAAATCGCCGTTCAGCTAGCTATTGTCTCTGTTGAATTCCCCCTTGGGTTTGAATACATGCTGGAGCATGTCTGATTGCCCTTGTCTGCTTAGAGAACTGTGTGCCACATTAACAATGTTGACTCTCTGGTCGTTTGCCGCATTTGAGCCAAGATTTTTGGCAAACATCATTCTGGTCCCTTCCTCTCCTGAGATAAATGTCTGGGCTATCAGAGCCACTGCTTCCAAGGTCAAGTCTTTGGTCTCAATCAGTTTCCTGAAAACCCCAGCGTGCCCGATGCCCTCAATAAAAAAGTCTTGCAGCACCTCCGCTCTGCATGCATCTGGGAAGTTACATAGGCTCGCCTGTCACCAGAGACCTGCCACGATGTCTGGAATGCCGCTGATGCGTGTAAAACCAGTGGCTCGCCATGTTTAAGGTGTTCCCCGATCAACTTACTGAGCTCTTCAAACGTCTTTTCCGCCGGCTTCTCTGGCGCTAGAAGGTCCTGCATCAGGGAGTACGTTCTGGACCCACAAACCATCAGGAGATGAGTCCTGCGTTTGCCGGCCAAATCCTGTCCCAACCATTCCTTAGTGACAAAACTTTGCTGTAGTCTCTCAATAAAGTCGTCCCAATCATCACCAACACAATACCTCTCTTCTGTGCTACTCGTGGCCATGCTCGCGTGGTTTAAATCCCAGTTTCTCGTTGCCAATGATATGTCCTTACTATACAGTGTAAATACACACGAGGCCCATGCTTGAGAGAAGTTCACTCTGTGACCAGTTACCTTTATTACAAAGACCTCAAGTGATGAAGGTGGGTGGAGCTTCCCCTTTTATACGTGGAAGTCCAGGTTAGGAGTGTCTCCCACAAGTTCGCCCCTTGTGGTCAATGTTCTCAAGGTGTACAACTTAGGTCAGCTTATACATGGGTTACAATGATCGTTGAATACATGACAGACGTGATCACAGAGATAGGGAGGTGTTGTGGGGCTGAAGGTGATCACAGAGATAGGGAGGGGTTGTGTGGCTGGAGGTGATCACAGAGATAGGGAGGGATTGTGGGGCTCGAGGTGATCACAGAGATAGGGAGGGGCGAGGCCATGGAGGGATTTGAAAACAGGGTAAGAATTTTAAAATTCAGGCATGATCGAATGATACAGCACAGAAGGAGGCCATTTGAAAGAGCTATCCAATTAGTCCCAGTCCCCTGCTCTTTCCTCATTTTCCTTTTCAAGTATTTATCCAATACGCTTTTGAAAGTTGCTATTGAACTGCCTGGTCCCTCCGCATACTCTGACTGACGTGCTGACTGTCTCCAGCCTTTTCGGTTCTTGTTTTGCATTTTGAGAATGGGCGGCACCGGTCTTGGATGGCTGGGGTGCAGAACGCGGCAGGTGCAAAGGCGGAATGGCAGTGGTCGGAGCCGGAATGATGTCCTCATGAGAGAGGACATCAGGTTCCATCTCGACTGACTGGCTGCCACTGCCCCGAGGCACAGCCTCAGCATCCGGGCAATCTGTTGGAGCACAGATTGCTTACTGACTTTAGGACCGTTACCTCCCTGTTGGACTGATGGGGCCCCAGACACAATGGCAGAAGTCAGTGTTTACGTGGCATCAATTTGACTCTGTATCAGAACAGACAGCGCATTGATGCCACCACGCACTGACGACATTGCAGAATGCAGGTGTTGCATGGTCTCGGCCTGCCATTCAATGGCTACTGCCACGTCAGCCATGGCCCCCGCCATCATGTCTGGGACCCCATGGTCACTTCTGGCATCCATAATCTGTTGGAATCTACCAAAGATGGACTCAATGGGCTCCTGAGACGCAAATGCAGATGTTGAGGCGGCCTCCACCACATTCAAAACAAGTGCATCCACGCTCGCCAGGATCCTCGCCAATGCATCCCATGAGCTCGCGGTGCATCTGCACTGACTCCCTGGATATAGCCTCCAAGTCCAGGTGCTCATCTGCCTGTCTGTGAGCAGGAATCATGGGCTGTCTTACCCTCCGGAGAGCTGGACCCCGAGCTTCCCCTCATCTTACCCGTCTTCTGCAGACGCCCGGTCACAGGCAGGCTGACGCTCTTCCGGCTCATCATCTGTAAGCACAAAGCAACAGAAATGTGGTTGTCAGCTGGGGAGGGGGCAGGAAGGCAAGAAGTAAGGGGGCATCATTATTTTGGTTGTTGCATGTTGTAAGGCATGTGGCCTCAAGGCTAAGGGGACTCACACAAAACGGCCATCTCATTCACATACCGTCACTGTCAAGCGGGGGCTCTGCCTCTCCACCCTCCACCGCCACAACTGCAGCGCCCATCACTCCTCCTTCACCTCCGCCCCTACAATACAGCTCGTGCATATTGTGCGCGAATTTGACCTGCAATGACAAATACAAAAAGTTGTTAGTGGCTGTGTAGGTGCTGGTGTGCCACATGTGTCTGCAGTAAGTTACTCGCGAGGAATATGAGGAAGTGTGCATATCTGCATTTCATAATGGGTGGCATCGCAGAGTGGATGCGTGATCGGTGGGTCTGGGGCACAAGCAACTACCAGTAAGTAGGAGGCTTAGGCCTGTGACCGCATATGAAGAGTTGAAAGGTGCTGCTAGGTGGGCTGAGGCTGAGTAAGGAGCTAGAAGGTGAAAGAGGCTTGGATGGGCAGAGCATGTCTGGGGAGGCGATGGAGAGGTCTCAGGTTGTCTTCAGCAAGGAGGAGCATGTCCTGGTAGACATATAGAAGGGGTAGGCACTGCAAAGTCTTTACATTGTGAGAGATAGTGAGGTTCACATAAAGGTATTGGAAGATGAATGACAAGGGTATTCACCCTGACGACCCTAGTAAAGTCATTGAATTTATCGCGACATTACATCGCTGTTGTGGCCATCGTGTTCTGGGCTGAAACGTTTTGTGCCACCTCCCTCCACAGCTTCGTCAAAACCCTAGGCGGTGGCCTTCGTTCCCCCTCCAGGTTGGAGGGTGTTCCAGCGACTCTCAACTGCCTCCAGTAAGACATCAAGGGCGGTGCGCGAGAAGCGGGTACATAGCTGGCGTCCTCCTTCCTCCTCCATTTTGGCAGTCTGTGGAGCCGGAGTTGCTCATGCGCTAACTTACCTTGCCGCGTCTTTAAGATTCGGATCTGAATCGGAGTTCAGCGCATGCGCAATGGGTCTGCTAAATTTACCGAACAAACTTTTGTTATCGCCTCCCCCCTAGCTCTGGTGTGCAACGACCGATTTCGCGCCCATCAGCTCATCGTCCGATTCTGACGAATTTCTGGGCAGAGGGCGCAAACTTTTTCAAGGTGATAAAATTACCGCTCCACCTGGGTTACCGCCCCAAATGAGGCGCGACCGAATTTCTCCCCATTTGTCTTCTCGGACATATTTGTGTGCACCTTTGGAAGTGGCTTAGTGAGTTGTAGTGAATGGTGAGACATAAGGGTAGCCCCCACAATGCTGATGAGTGTGAAAGGAATGGTTGGGCTTTGCAGGGAAGCTTTATGATGCTGGTGTAGGTGGTGCCAACCTGGCACATCATGTGGTAGCCAGGATGTACAGCCAGTGTGGCTCCTGGGCAGCAATGTGGTCAGGTGCTGGTACCCTGTGCAGCATCAGATGATTGTGGAGAAGCTTTGTGTTGCTGTTGGTGCTGCTGGTGCTGGTGTTGGAGCTGATCGTAGTGGAATTCTGAGGACCAAGGTGAGATTTTTTCAAGGGCACCGATGCTGATGGAATAGAGGGCAGATGAAGTTGAAATGACAGAAGCGATGTGTCATTAGTGAGAGAGGTTGTTGCAAGGAGGTACACTCCAAACACTTCCAAACTACATAAAGCTCAAAAGTTTCTTCCAAATCCTGAAGGCTCCAGCTTCTAAGATTGGAAAGTGATCAGCTGTGAAATGGTAGCTTTTGTACCACTTTTCTAGCTGTCACCTTTTTAGAAGAAAGAGTCATTAAATGGTAGGATACTGAGAAGTGAAGAGGAACAAAGGGACCTTGGAGTGGATGTCCACAGATCCCTGAAAGTAGCAGGCCAGGTAGATAAGGTGGTTAAGAAGGCAGATGGAATGCTTGCCTTTATTGGCCGAGGCACAGAATGCAAGAGCGGGCGGGGTGGGGGTGGGTGGCGGGGGGGGGGGGGGGTGGCGGGGAGAAGGGTTAATGCTTGAACTGTATAAAGCACTAGTTAGTCCACAGCTAGAGTGCAGTTCTGGTCACTGCATTACATGAAAGATGTGATTGCACTGGAGAGGGTACAGAGGAGATTTACGAAGATGTTGTCTGGAGTGGCGAATTTAAGCTTTGAGGACAGATTAGATAGGCTGGATTTGTTTCCATTGGAACAGAGGAGGCTGAGGGAAGACCTCATTGAGGTGTATAAAATTATTATGGACCTAGATATAGTGGATAGAAAGGGTCTATTTCCCTTAGCAGAGGGGGTCAATTGTTGTGTATCTGTAAAACATGCACTCCCATGTTCCGCCACCAGGGAGTGCATCCCCTGAAGTCCCAAGGGATCCCAGCATCCCTTGGGAGCACTGTATATAAGCCGGCCCCGAAGGCCTGTTCCTCACTCTGGAGTGTCTTAATAAAGACTGAGGTCACTGTTACTTTAACCTCCCTGTGTGCAGTCTCATCTGTGTTAGGAACACAATAACTGGTGACGAGAATACGAATCCAATGCAAAGATGCAGCAAACTGTGGGCATCCTGGAGAAGTTCTCGGAGGGTGAGGACTGGGAAGCCTATGTCGAACGGCTAGACCAGTACTTTGTAGCCAACGAGCTGGACGGAGAAGGAAGCGCTGCAAAAAGGAGAGCGGTCCTCCTCACAGTCTGCGGGGCACCGACCTACAGCCTCGTGAAGAATCTTCTGGCTTCGGTGAAACCCACAGATAAGTCATATGACGAGCTGTGTACACTGGTTTGGGAGCATCTTAACCCGAGGGAGAGCATGCTGATGGCGAGGTATCGGTTCTACACATGCCAGCGATCTGAAGGTCAGGAAGTGGCGAGCTATGTCGCCGAGCTAAGGCGACTTGCAGGACAATGTGAGTTTGATGGCTACCTGGAGCAAATCCTCAGAGACTTTTTTGTACTGGGCATTGGCCACGAGACCATCCTACGAAAACTTTTGACTGTAGAGACACCGACCCTCAATAAGGCCATTGCGATAGCATAGGCGTTTATGTCCACCAGTGATAACACCAAACAAATCTCTTAGCACACAAGTGCTAGCAATGTTCATAAATTAACTGGAACTGTGTTTATGAGCAGAAATGTACAGGGCAGAAACCATGAGTCTGCAACTGCCAGCAGGCCTCAGGTGACCCAGATGACTCAGAGTCCGTAACAAAGGATGAATGCAAGGCAACTCACATCTTGTTGGCGTTGTGGAGGCTTCCATTCAGCCTATTTATGCCACTTCAAAGAGTATGTTTGCAAGAGCTGTGGAACAATGGGGCACCTCCAACGAGCTTGCAGATGAGCTGCAAGCTCTGCAAAACCTGCTAACCACCACGTGGCAGAGGAAGATCAGTCCATGGTGGATCAAAGCAATTTCGAGCCTCAGAGAGAGGAGGTAGATGCTGAAGTACACGGGGTGCACACATTTTCGACGAAATGTCCACCTTTAATGCTAAATGTAAAATTGAATGGCTTACCCGTGGCCATGGAACTGGACACTGGCGCGAGCCAATTCATCATGAGTAAAAAGATGTTTGAGAGACTGTGGTGCAACAAGGCACTCAGACCAGCCCTGAGCCACATCCACACGAAACTGAGAACGTACACCAAAGAGCTTATCACTGTCCTGGACAGCGCCATGGTCGAGGTCACCTACGAGGGCACGGTGCACGAACTGCCACTCTGGATTGTCCCGGGCGATGGCCCCACACTGCTTGGAAGGAGCTGGCTGGGCAAAATCCGCTGGAACTGGGATGACATCTGAGCGTTATCACATGTCGATGAGGCCTCATGTACCCAGGTTCTTAACAAATTTCCTTCCCTTTTTGAGCCAGGCATTGGAAACTTTTCCGGGGCGAAGGTGCGGGTCCACTTGGTCCCAGAGGCATGACTCATTCACCGTAATGCGCGAGCGGTACCTCACATGATGAAGGAGAGAGTGGAAATTGAGCTGGACAGGCTGCAATGTGAGGGCATCCTCTCCGCAGTGGAATTCAGTGAGTGGGCCAGCCCGATTGCTCCAGTACTCAAAGGTGATGGCACGGTCAGGATTTGCGGCGATTATAAAGTAACTATTAATCGTTTCTCGCTACAGGACCAATACCCGCTACTTAAGGCAGACGACCTATTTGCGAAGCTGGTAGGAGGCAAGATGTTCACCAAGCTCGACCTGACTTCGGCTGACATGACGCAGGAGCTGAAAGTGTCTTCGAAGGGCCTCATCTGCATCAACACGCACAAGGGACTGTTCATCTACAACAGATGCCTGTTTGGAATTCGGTCGGCTGCAGCGATCTTCCAGAGAAACATGGAGAGCCTACTCAAGTTGGTACCACGCACAGTGGTTTTTCAGGACGACATATTGGTCACAGGTCGGGACACCATCGAGCACCTACAAAACCTGGAGGAGGTCCTCCAGCGACTGGATCGCGTAGGGCTGCGGCTGAAGAGGTCGAAATGCATTTTCATGGCAACAGAAGCGGTGTTTTTGGCGAGAAAGATCGCGGCGGACAGCATTCAGCCCACAGACGCAAAGACAGAGGCTATCAGGAATGCGCCCAGGCCACAGAGCGTCATGGAGCTGCGGTCGTTCCTTGGATTACTCAACTATTTTGGTAACTTCCTACCGGAGTTAAGCACCCTCTTAGAACCCCTACATGTGTTATTGCGTAAAGGTGAGAACTGGGTATGGGGAAAAAAACAAGTAATTGCTTTTGAGAAAGCCAAAACATTTTATGCTCCAACAAGCTGCTTGTATTGTATACGTGGCTTGAGCAGTGGTGCAGCAAGGAGGGATTCAAATTCCTGGGGCATTGGAACCGGTTCTGGGGGAGGTGGGACCAGTACAAACCGGATGGTCTGCACCTGGGCAGGACCGGAACCAATGTCCTAGGGGGAGTGTTTGCTAGTGCTGTTGGGGAGGAGTTAAACTAATATGGCAGGGGGATGGGAACCAATGCAGGGAGACAGAGGGAAACAAAAAGGAGGCAAAAGCAAAAGACAGAAAGGAGATGAGGAAAAGTGGAGGGCAGAGAAACCCAAGGCAAACAACAAAAAGAGCCATTGTACAGCAAAATTCTAAAAAAGGACAAAGGGTGTTAAAAAAACAAGCCTGAAGGCTTTGTGTCTTAATGCAAGGAGTATCCGCAATAAGGTGGATGAATTAACTGTGCAAATAGATGTTAACAAATATGATGTGATTGGGATTACGGAGACGTGGCTCCAGGATGATCAGGGCTGGAAACTCAACATCCAGGGGTATTCAACATTCAGGAAAGATAGAATAAAAGGAAAAGGAGGTGGGGGAGCATTGCTGGTTAAGGAGGAAATTAAGGCAATAGTTCGGAAGGACATTAGCTTGGATGATGTGGAATCTATATGGGTAGAGCTGTAGAACACCAAAGGGCAAAAAACGTTAGTGGGAGTTGTGTACAGACCTCCAAACATTGTAGTGATGTTGGGGAGGGCATCAAACATGAAATTAGGGGTGCGTGCAATAAAGGTGCAGCAGTTATAATGGGTGACTTTAATATGCACATAGATTGGGCTAACCAAACTGGAAGCAATACGGTGGAGGAGGATTTCCTGGAGTGCATAAGGGATGGTTTTTTAGACCAATATGTCGAGGAACCAACTAGGGGGGAGGCCATCTTAGACTGGGTGTTGTGTAATGAGAGAGGATTAATTAGCAATCTCGTTGTGCGAGGCCCCTTGGGGAAGAGTGACCATAATATGGTGGAATTCTGCATTAGGATGGAGAATGAAACAGTTAATTCAGAGACCATGGTCCAGAACTTAAAGAAGGGTAACTTTGAAGGTATGAGGCGTGAATTGGCTAGGATAGATTGGCGAATGATACTGAAGGGGTTGACTGTGGATGGGCAATGGCAGACATTTAGAAACCGCATGGATGAACTACAACAATTGTACATTCCTGTCTGGCGTAAAAATAAAAAAGGGAAGGTGGCTCAACCATGGCTATCAAGGAAAATCAGGGATAGTATTAAAGCCAAGGAAGTGGCATACAAATTGGCCAGAAATAGCAGCGAACCCGGGGACTGGGAGAAATTTAGAACTCAGCAGAGGAGGACAAAGGGTTTGATTAGGGCAGGGAAAATGGAGTACGAGAAGAAGCTTGCAGGGAACATTAAGACGGATTGCAAAAGTTTCTATAGATATGTAAAGAGAAAAAGGTTAGTAAAGACAAACGTAGGTCCCATGCAGTCAGAATCAGGGGAAGTCATAACGGGGAACAAAGAAATGGCGGACCAATTGAACAAGTACTTTGGTTCGGTATTCACTAAGGAGGACACAAACAACCTTCCGGATATAAAAGGGGTCGGAGGGTCTAGTAAGGAGGAGGAACTGAGGGAAATCCTTATTAGTCGGGAAATTGTGTTGGGGAAATTGATGGGATTGAAGGCCGATAAATCCCCAGGGCCTGATGGACTGCATCCCAGAGTACTTAAGGAGGTGGCCTTGGAAATAGTGGATGCATTGACAGTCATTTTCCAACATTCCATTGACTCGGGATCAGTTCCTATGGAGTGGAGGGTAGCCAATGTAACCCCACTTTTTAAAAAAGGAGGGAGAGAGATAACAGGGAATTATAGACCGGTCAGTCTGACATCGGTAGTGGGTAAAATGATGGAATCAATTATTAAGGATGTCATAGCAGTGCATTTGGAAAGAGGTGACATGATAGGTCCAAGTCAGCATGGATTTGTGAAAGGGAAATCATGCTTGACAAATCTTCTGGAATTTTTTGAGGATGTTTCCAGTAGAGTGGACAATGGAGAACCAGTTGATGTGGTATATTTGGACTTTCGGAAGGCTTTCGACAAGGTCCCACACAAGAGATTAATGTGCAAAGTTAAAGCACATGGGATTGGGGGTAGTGTGCTGATATGGATTGAGAACTGGTTGTCAGACAGGAAGCAAAGAGTAGGAGTAAATGGGTACTTTTCAGAATGGCAGGCAGTGACTAGTGGGGTACCGCAAGGTTCTGTGCTGGGGCCCCAGCTGTTTACACTGTACATTAATGATTTAGACGAGGGGATTAAATGTAGTATCTCCAAATTTGCGGATGACACTAAGTTGGGTGGCAGTGTGAGCTGCGAGGAGGATGCTGTGAGGCTGCAGAGCGACTTGGATAGGTTAGGTGAGTGGGCAAATGCATGGCAGATGAAGTATAATGTGGATAAATGTGAGGTTATCCACTTTGGTGGTAAAAACAGAGAGATAGACTATTATCTGAATGGTGACAGATTAGGAAAAGGGGAGGTGCAAAGAGACCTGGGTGTCATGGTACATCAGTCATTGAAGGTTGGCATGCAGGTACAGCAGGCGGTTAAGAAAGCAAATGGCATGTTGGCCTTCATAGCGAGGGGATTTGAGTACAGGGGCAGGGAGGTGTTGCTACAGTTGTACAGGGCCTTGGTGAGGCCACACCTGGAATATTGTGTACAGTTTTGGTCTCCTAACCTGAGGAAGGACATTCTTGCTATTGAGGGAGTGCAGCGAAGGTTCACCAGACTGATTCCCGGGATGGCGGGACTGACCTATCAAGAAAGACTGGATCAACTGGGCTTGTATTCACTGGAGTTCAGAAGAATGAGAGGGGACCTCATAGAAATGTTTAAAATTATGACGGGGTTAGACAGGTTAGATGCAGGAAGAATGTTCCCAATGTTGGGGAAGTCCAGAACCAGAGGACACAGTCTAAGAATAAGGGGTAAGCCATTTAGGACCGAGATGAGGAGGAATTTCTTCACCCAGAGAGTGGTGAACCTGTGGAATTCTCTACCACAGAAAGTTGTTGAGGCCAATTCACTAAATATATTCAAAAAGGAGTTAGATGAAGTCCTTACTACTAGGGGGCTCAAGAGGTATGTTGAGAAAGCAGGAATGGGGTACTGAAGTTGCATGTTCAGCCATGAACTCATTGAATGGCGGTGCAGGCTAGAAGGGCCGAATGGCCTACTCCTGCACCTATTTTCTATGTTTTCTATGTTTCTATGTAACCCGTGTAAAAGACTTGGGCTAGCATGTGATGCATCGTCGTACGGAGTCGGGTGTGTATTACAACAAGCTAACATTGCGGGGAAGTTGCAACCTGTCGCCTATGTCTCCAGGAGCTTGTCTAAGGCCGAGAGGGCCGACAGCATGATTGAGAAAGAGGCATTAGCGTGTGTGTTCGGGGTAAAGAAAATGTATCTGTAACTGTTTGGCCTCAAATTTGAGCTGGAAACCGATCACAAGCCCCTCATATCCCTAACAAGGGGATAAATACTAAGGTGGGCACTCGCGCTATCAGCGTATAACTATACCATCCACCACAGGCCAGGCACCGAGAATTGTGTGGATGCTCTCAGTCGACTACCATTGCCCATCACTGGGGTGGAAATGGCGCAGCCTGCAAATTTGTTGATGTTGGCGCAGCCCGCAGAATTGTTGATGGTCATGGAAGCGTTTGAAAATGATAAATCACGGCCCGCCAGATTAGGACTTGGACCAGCCAACATCCTCTGCTATCCCTAGTAAAATAAAATGTGTACTGCATGGGAGCTGGGCCAGCATCCCCGTTGCAAGAGCTCATCAAGCCGTTCCAGCGGCGAAAGGACGAGCTGTCCATTCAGGCAGACTGCCTGTTGTGGGGTAACCGCGTAGTGCTACCCAAAAAAGGCAGGGAGATGTTCATCTCGAATCTCCACAGTACACACCTGGGTATAGTAATGATGAAAGCGATAGCCAGATCCCACCTGTGGTGGCCTGGTATCGACTCTGACTTAAGAGTCCTGTGTACGGCAATGCAGCGTGTGTGCTCAGTTGAGCAACGCGCCCAGAGAGGCACCACTAAGTTTGTGGTCCTGGCCCTCCAGACCATGGTCGAGGATCCATGTCAACTATTCGGCCCGTTTCTCGGTAAAATGTTCCTGGTGGTGGTAGATGCTTTTCCAAAATGGATTGAATGTAAAATGTTGGGAAGCACCGCCACCGCCACCATTGAAAGCCTGATGGCCATGTTTGCCACCCACGGCCTGCCTGACATACTGGTCAGTGACAACGGGCCATGTTTCACTAGTGCCGAATTTAAAGAATTCATGACCCACAATGGGATCAAACATGTCACCTTGGCCCCGTTTAAACCAGCCTCCAGCAGAGCGGGCAGTACAAACCATCAAACAGAGCCTTAAACGAGTCACAGAAGGCTCACTCCAAACCCGCCTGTCCCGAGTCCTGCTCAGCTACCGCACGAGACCCCACTCGCTCACAGGGGTGCCCCCGGCTGAGCTACTCATGAAAAGGACACTTAAAACCAGACTCTCGCTGGTTCACCCCAACCTACATGATCAGGTAGAGAGCAGGCAGCAGCAACAAAATGCAAACGATGGTCGCGCCACTGTGTCACGGGAAATTGATCTGAATGACCCTGTGCATGTGCTAAACTATGGACATGTTCCCAAGTGGATCACGGGCATGGTGATAGCTAAAGAAGGGAGTCGGGTGTTTGTAGTGAAACTAGCCAATGGACAAATTTGCAGAAAGCACCTGGACCAAACGAGGCTGCGGTTCACTGACTGCCCTAAACAACCCACAGCAGACACCACTTTTTTCGAGCCCACAACACACACCCAAAGGATCAACAACACCACCCCGGACCAGCAAGTCGAACCCATCACGTCCAACAGCCCAGCAAGGCCAGGCTCACCCAGCAGCCTTGCAGGGCCAATAACACGCCAGCCCAGCGAGGGCACAGCCAACACACCAGAACAAACATTTGTACCGAGGCGGTCCATTAGGGAAAGACTCCCGACTGCTTCACCTTGTAAATAGGTTTCACTTTGACTTTGTGGGGGGAGTGATGTTGTGTATCTGTAAAGCATGCACTCCCATGTTCCGCCACCAGGGAGCGCATTCCCTGAAGTCCCAAGGGATCCCAGCATCCCTTGGGAGCACTGTATATAAGCCGGCCCCGAAGGCCTGTTCCTCACTCTGGAGTGTCTTAATAAAGACTGAGGTCACTGTTACTTTAACCTCCCTGTGTGCAGCCTCATCTGTGTTAGGAACACAATATCAAGACCAGGGGGCATAAATTTAAAGTAATTGGTAGAAGGTTTAGAAGGGATTTGAGGGGAAATTTCTTCACACAGAGGGTTGTGGGGGTCTGGAACATACTGCCTGAAAGGGTGGTAGAGGCAGGAAACCTCACCACATTAAAAAAAGTATTTGGATGTGCACTTGATGTGGATGCAGGGTTACGGACCTAGAGCTGGAAAGTGGGATTAGGCTGGATAGCCTCTTGTTGGCTGGTATGGACACGATGGGCCGAAATGGCATCCTTCTGTGCTGTAAACCTCTGTGATTCAATGATTGAAAACCCGACCTACTTCCCTGATGTGATCCCGAGCGCCGGGAAACTGGTGAAAAAGCTAGAAAAATGCTAAGTAGATGGTAAAATGCTATTTAAGTACCTTTTAACAAGCTCTTAACTATGTCAGTTGGCTCCCCGGCACTTGGGGCCCAAGTTTCCACATGATTTGCACCTGATTTTTAGGAGCAACTGGTGGAGAACGGACTATCTTAGAAATCGCAATTCTCCACATTTTTTTTTCTGCAGTTCTAGTCAGGTAGAACAGTTCTACTTTGGAACAGAATTTTTTCTTCAAAAGGGGGCGTGTCCGGCCACTGACGCCTGATTTCAAAGTTTCCACAGTGAAAATGTACTCCAAACTAAGTTAGAATGGAGCAAGTGAAGATTTTTGTAGAACTGCAAAAACCTTGTCTACACATTAAAAAATCAGGCGCAGGTTACAAATTAGGCGTCCAGAATGAGGTGGGGGGGGAGGGGGAGGAAGGGAAGTCATTAAATTCTACAATAAATCCTTATTTATACTTCTACAAATATTATACAAATAAATCCAACCTGAATAAACATTTATAAGCAAAGAAAAGATTAAATAAACCATCTTCCTACCTGTGTGAAAGTGCTTCAGCCAGGGAGAATTCTGCAGTCAGCCTGAGGCGCCCGTTCTTCCCGCGGGGGCGTAGGAGGCGCCCGTTCTTTCCCGCGGGGGGGGGGGGGAGGCGCCCGTTCTTCCCGCGGGGGAGGGGGGAGGAGACAGTGAGAAGGCTGCAAGTGCTGATGTGCTGATGGCAATGTGCTTTTATTAAAAAAATGTTCAAAAATTAAACAGCTACAAAGAATTACAAAAATGGCCGAGTGCCAATGTTTTTTTCACACTGCGCGTGCGCGAACGCTCCAACGCACATGCGCAGCGTTGCCGGCAGGAAAAATACTAATTTAAATAGTACCCGCCCCCTCCCACTTACAAAATCGGCGCGAGTGTAGGCTCCGCCCCCCCCCTGGGCGCCGCGCCAAACAGACAAGGAGCTGCAGGGCTCTCCAGAATCGCGAGTTTCTTTTTAGGCGTCGTTTTAGGCGCGAAAAACGGGCGCCCAGCTCGGAGGGACGCCCGTTTTTTATCGTGTGGAAACTTGGGCCCTTGGTGTCAGGTCTGTAAAGCTCAGACAGACCCGGCACTTGGAAAACTGACATGAAGGCGGATTCATAGCGGGCTGTCTATCCGCTGTCACCTCTCATATCTTGACAGTTTTTTAATACCTATGCAAACAAGAGAAAAAGTAATTGAATTTTTACATAACATATGGAGTAATGCACAATGAGAGCCTTTGCAATGAATAAAGATTTGCCCAATGTTCTGATCATATTCTGCAGAGATTTTATCTCCAACAAACAAAACTTAAACAATAAACAATTTATATCAGAAATAATGACTACTGTAAAATGTTTTAGTAATATTTATGAGAACATCAAGGTAGCAGCTGGAATAGTATAATAGGAACAGGAATAAGCAATTTAGCCCCTCGAGCCTGTTCCGCCATTTATCTGTATCTTAACTCCATTTACCCGCCTTGGTTCATAAGAACATAAGAATTAGGAACAGGAGTAGGCCATCTAGCTCCGCCATTCAATAAGATCATGGCTGATCCGGTCGTGGACTCAGCTCCACTTACCCGCCCGCTCCCCGTAACCCTTAATTTCCTTATTGCTTAAAAATCTATCTATCTTTGACTTGAAAACATTCAATGAGCCAGCCTCAACTGCTTCCTTGGGCAGAGAATTCCACAGATTCACAACCCTCTGGGAGAAGAAATTCTTTCTCAACTCGGTTTTAAATTGGCTCCTCCGTATTTTGAGGCTGTGCCCCCGAGTTCTAGTCTCCCCCACCAATGGAAACAACCTCTCTGCCTCTATCTTGTCTATCCCTTTCATGATTTTAAATGTTTCTATAAGATCACCCCTCATCCTTCTGAACTCCAAGGAGTAAAGACCCAGTCTACTCAATCTATCATCATAAGGTAACCCCCTCATTTCTCGAATCAGCCTAGTGAATCGTCTTTGTACCCCTTCCAAAGCCAGTATATCCTTCCTTAAGTAAGGTGACCAAAACTGCATGCAGTACTCCAGGTGCGGCCTTACCAATACCTTATACAGTTGCAGCAGGACCTCCCTGCTTTTGTACTCCATCCCTTTCGCAATGAAGGCCAACATTCCATTCGCCTTCCTGATTACCTGCTGCACCTGCAAACTAACCTTTTGGGATTCATGCACAAGGACCCCCAGGTCCCTCTGCACCGCAGCATGTTGTAATTTCTCCCCATTCAAATAATATTCCCTTTTACTGTTTTTTTTCCCAAGGTGGATGACCTCACACTTTCCAATATTGTATTCCATCTGCCAAACCTTAGCCCATTCGCTTAACCTATCCAAATCTCCTTGCAGCCTCTCTGAGTCCTCTACACAACCCGCTTTCCCACTAATCTTAGTGTCATCTGCAAATTTTGTTGCACTACACTCTGTCCCCTCTTCCAGGTCATCTATGTATATTGTAAACAGTTGTGGTCCCAGTACCGATCCCTGTGGCACACCACTAACCACTGATTTCCAACCGGAAAAGTACCCATTTATCCCGACTCTCTGCTTTCTGTTCGCCAGCCAATTCTCTATCCATGCTAATACATTTCCTCTGACTCCGCGTACCTTTATCTTCTTGTTGGAGCGGATTTTTGGACATATATTTGATTGTATACGGGACCAAACATTTGTTTTATTTTCCCCTTTAAATGAATTTTGTAAGGGATTATGCTTTAAACAGTTAGACTTTAAGGCAAGCTGGCCTTGAGTTGATGCAGATTGGAATGTGAGATAATGAACACTGGAGAGTTAGTGCTGAGAATGTTTGTTTAAACCGGTGTCAAAAGCCTGCACTTGTTTATACTGCCCTGTCACAGTGCAGGATGGTTAATATCAAAAGCTTAGTCTTCGATAGTAACAGCTTTGTAGTGCTAAAGCATGTGTTGTAAAGTGACGTAATTTGTAAGATAAAAGGACTTCACTGCAGATACAGTTTGAGAAGATGGTTCAAAGACAGGGGTCTTTAACACTTCTCCCAAAGCTTTGTCTCCGATTTAATAAACCTCTCTTTATATATTATACAGTCTCGGAAATATTTTTCCACAACAAAATGGCGTCACGAACAGGATACTGTCTGGTCAGACGTGATCATTTAAGACAGTATCTGGAATCTGGTGTTAGAGACTGAAAAGAGAAGTGTACGGGCACGACGGGATAGTGTATAAGATACGAGTAAAGAGATAGCGGGAAGAGGCTGACTAACCAGTTTGAGTTGTCCCTTTAGTAAATAAGGTCGGTGCGGAAGGGAACTGATCGATCCAACCTAGAGCCGAAAACTCCGGTGGTAAGGAAACACGCTAGCTTTGTTGCGAAGACAAAGGGTCTCCACAGAGTAGTCGTGGCCGTGAGTATTACAGAAACAAAGGGAAACGTCCGTGACTGGCGAACATGGAAGGTAAGGAAGGGAATGTAAAACGCGGGCTGCCCAGGTCATTAATTAATTCCTGTCATTAATTGTAACTTGCGTAATTACGTAATGCCATTCCTATCATTAATTGTAACTTGCGTAATTACGTAATGCCATAAAAAAGCTGATAGTGACTATCTTAAGTGACATATGGATCCAGACATAAGCTTTGTTGAATGAAGAGAGACTTTTGTGAGTGTCTATTTTGAATGAAGAGAGTACTCGAGTGATTTTGACTGTGGAATGAATGAAAGCCTGCTTGGGAAGGTGTGGAGTTGCCTGCCTGTTTTAGCTCCACCCACTCTTTCCAAACAGAGTGAAATGTTTTTTTTTTAAACCCTTCGTAGTGTTGTCCTGTATGTGGGAAGTTTAAGAAACTGTGAACCTTATGGTATTACATTTTAAGTTAGAAACGAAGGTGTGGATATATTCGGATGATAAGTTACGGAGCTAGGAAATGCACAAAGGATAGGTTTGTTGAGTAAAAGATAAAAATACATGGTCCCGGTAGTAAAAAAAAAAAGAATTTGACACGCTCACTTACTTGTCGAAAGAAAACATGCAATTGGGTTGAAAGACATAAATTTAGTCCAGGAATGAGATAAAGAATGCCTTTTAAAACGCTCCCATTTTCCTTTGTGTAAAACCTTGACACGAAAGCTTCTAGCTCAGTAAAAAAAAAGAGTTTTAAATTTAGAAATACCTTCAGGGATTAGGTCAAACTCCTGGGCGAGTGGTGAGCTATCTGTGAAGGTGTAAAAGGGACTTTTGAAAAAGGCTAAAACAGTAAGCTTTAGCAGTTTAGAAAATGTTAAACACAGGAAAACTGAGAACCGTATCTAATATGAGATGGGCAAAGTGGGAAGCAGTCCTCTTACCACCTAACAAAGCGGTAACCATAATTAGGGATGTAGGAAACAACCCCGCAGTAGGTATGATGGGTGAAGGGGAACCCCACTTTTGCGAAGAGGTATGTGAGGATATGGAAGAGGATAGAATAAAAGACGCCCCCCTTCAAACCGCAGAACAAACCTTGTTTGTGGACGGCTGATGAAAATACGTAGAGGGACTACTTCGTACCGGATGGGCCGTAGTTAACCAGGATCTAGGGACAGTCGAATCAGGGCGAATTAATGGGGGGTCGTCAGCTCAAGTGGCAGAACTGGTAGCCCTTACCCGGGCACTGGAATATGATTGTTAATATCTATACGGACAGTAGATATGCATTTGGGGTAGTACACGATTATATGACAGCATGGGGGAGAAGGGGTGGATAAAGACATAACTTACTAAATACCAGTTGATATCAGCTGTGAAAAAGATATTGGTTTAATTGAAAAAAAAAGAATTTGAAGAGGTAAAAAACACTCTCCATTGATAATGATTATTAAAATTAAGTCAGTGCTGCTGGGGCCCAAGACGAACAGAAAGCAGAAACTACACCAGGACACTTCTGAGGAGGAAATAGGTATGTGGACAAAGCAGGGCGCAACGCAAGGGAAGGATAACGTTTGGAGACGAAACGACAAGGTAATGGCGCCTGAATGCATACAGAATACCTTATTGGAGTTGCATCATGGCCTGTCTCATTCAGGATGAGAGGCCATGACCGGGAGTCTTGGGAGAGATTGATGATTGGAAAGGGATGGGGAGAGATATTGCCAAACATTGCCATCGATGCGTTACGTGCGCACAATATAATCCAGGCAGGCCCATTAAAATTAAAATGGGACACCAGCCCCGTCCATGGGGGCCATGGGAACACGTACAAATTGATTTCACAGGTCCTTTGCCCCCATCCCAAGGAAAAAAGATATTGCCTAATGATTATAGATCAATTTACCCGGTGGGTGGAAGCTTTCCCCACACGTGATTGCACTGCCTCAACAGTGGCAAGGATATTGACCGAGCAGGTGATTCCCCGATGGGGAGTGCCTCTTCAAATAGATTCCGACCAAGGCACCCACTTCACCGGGAAAAATTGTAAAAACAATATGCCAGTTGATGGGCATAAAACAAAAAATTCCACATCCCCTACCACCCGCAGAGTTCTGGGATCGTAGAGCGCATGAACCGTACCCTTAAGAACGCACTGGCAAAGGGCATGCAAACGTCAGGAAAAACGTGGACAGAAGTATTACCCATTATATTGATGAAGTTAAGAACCACGACAAACCGGACAACTGGATTAACTCCTTATGAACTAATGACAGGAAGGGCGATGCAATTACCAGAGAACATCATTAGTTAGGGACAATCAGGAAGAAAGAGACGCGGAAGCAGAGCTTACAAAGCTCCCTGAAGTCCCGTTGGCGGGAAGTCGCGTTATGGTAAGGGTCCTCCCGGGAAAACCGGGATCGTATGAGGTTATAATCAGCAAGGACACTTGTGCCTGCATCGATGTTAAAGGGAACGGACAATGGAAGCATTGGACCCAGCTTAAGGTTTTTGAACCAGCCGTTTAGCACACGTATTAGTTGTTGTTATTTGTCTATTTACAGATTGACAGCGAGAGATTCTTCAAGCAAGCCATACGGCCATTTTGCCTTTGACTATTTGTTAATTATAGAGTAATAAGATGAAACTATATATTGCGATCGGTGCGATTATCATAGTTCGTGTTAGGTCCGGCCTGCTAGCTAGACCGAAACGAGAGTTACATGTGAATACCTTTTTGTACATGTCTTATGTTTATGCGCAAAATGAGAACTTTTCTAGTTGCTGGGTATGTTCGCACATCCCCATACATAGCAAAGGAGGCATCCCTTTCAGGTCAATCTCCCTTAACATCTCGGAAGTAGCAGAGTGGGTAATGCAGCAAAACGGTACAGGGGAAGTAAATGATACTTGGAACCAGAGTGGGGATAAAGAAACGTGGAGATTGGGGGGTTACCTTTTGGATGCATTTGACGGATGGTATCAGCCGGAATACAATAGGTCGGTACGACCCCCGTTCCTGGTTTTGACCAACACCTCAGGAGTTGGAAGGCCCACCGCTGACATTTGTTTCACTAGAAACCTGACCGGTGAGGAAACAGGTTTTGTAGCAGGATACTTTAACCTCGCCAGGTGGAACATAATAGCCAGCGAAACAACAAACCAGGGGTTCTTTGAAATAGAGGGTTTGAAGAATCAGACAAGTAGCCAGGACTGGGACCCTAAGATTAGGTGGCGACGGAGGCTGAGAGAGAGATTGGGATCGAATCTAACAGATACAATGGCACTTATTTTGTGTGCGGGCATAAGGCCTACCCCTGGTTGCCTCAGAACTGGAGGGGGTCCTGTTATTTGGGATATGTGGTCGCTTTTGTCAGACGGGTACGTACTTTAGCAGAAGTACAGACATCAGGTCGACTAAGACGAGATCTTACCCCGGTAGAGAGGCTATTTGGGGTCATGATGCTCCCATTCGGGATAGGACACACCATTGATGAATTACGTAACCTAGAGAGGGTACTGGAACAGATAGTTAACGACACTGCTGAAGCAATGGAGGGCATAATGGCTGAAATGGTAGCCATACGCACAATGTGCCTTAATTGGAGCTGAATTTTGCACTTACATTCCCGATAATTCAGAAAACATAACCAACCTCGCTGATCACATAAGAAGGGAGGTAAAGAAGTTATCCACGACAGCAGGAGGATCTGGCTGATTTGATTGGCTGTTAGGGGGATCCTGGGGGTCCTATCTTATGCATGGAGTAATTATTCTGGTTGTAATAATAATTACTTGCTGTCTGATTATCGGGTGTTTTAATATCTGCTGTAAAGTTATGATGGCTCGACTGATGCCAGTAGCCAGTGTAATCACTGAAGAAGAAGCACACCTGATGGAAATACCTGAAGACACCAAGGATGAAGAAACAGACGACAATGACACCGACCACTATCTTTGAAGGGTAGCCTAGAGCTACAGGCAAGGTGGACAGACGGAACATCAGGGAAGTAACATACCCCAAAGGACGAATATATGCTACTATCATTGTGGTCATCTGGATTTCGTAAACATCCTCCAAGACCAAAAGGGGGAATATTGTTGGAGCGGATTTTTGGACATATATTTGATTGTATACGGGACCAAACATTTGTTTTATTTTCCCCTTTAAATGAATTTTGTAAGGGATTATGCTTTAAACAGTTAGACTTTAAGGCATGCTGGCCTTGAGTTGATGCAGATTGGAATGTGAGATAATGAACACTGGAGAGTTAGTGCTGAGAATGTTTGTTTAAACCGGTGTCAAAAGCCTGCACTTGTTTATACTGCCCTGTCACAGTGCAGGATGGTTAATATCAAAAGCTTAGTCTTCGATAGTAACAGCTTTGTAGTGCTAAAGCATGTGTTGTAAAGTGACGTAATTTGTAAGATAAAAGGACTTCACTGCAGATACAGTTTGAGAAGATGGTTCAAAGACAGGGGTCTTTAACACTTCTCCCAAAGCTTTGTCTCCGATTTAATAAACCTCTCTTTATATATTATATAGTCTCGGAAATATTTTTCCACAACACTTCTGCAGTAACCTTTTGTGTGACACCTTATCGAATGCCTTTTGGAAATCTAAATACACCACATCCATCGGTACATCTTTATCCACCATGCTCGTTATATCCTCAAAGAATTCCAGTAAATTAGTTAAACATGATTTCCCTTTCAGGAATCCATGCTGCGTCTGCTTGATTGCACTATTCCTATCCAGATGACCCGCTATTTCTTCCTTAATGATAGTTTCAAGCATTTTCCCCACTACAGATGTTAAACTAACCAGCCTATAGTTACCTGCCTTTTGCCTGCCCTCTTTTTTAAACAGAGGCTTTACATTAACTGCTCTCCAATCCGCTGGTATCTCCCCAGAGTCCAGAGAATTTTGGTAGATTATAACAAATGCATCTGCTATAACTTCCGCCATCTCTTTTAATACCCTGGGATGCATTTCATCAGGACCAGGGGACTTGTCTACCTTCAGTCCCATTAGTCTGTCCAGCACTACCTCCCTAGTGATAGTGATCATCTCAAGGTCCTCCCTTCCCACGTTCCTATGACCAGCAATTTTTGCCATGGTTTTTGTGTCTTCCACTGTGAAGACCGAAGCAAAATAATTGTTTAAGGTCTCAGCCATTTCCACATTTCCCATTATTAAATCCCCCTTTTCATCTTCTAAGGGACCAACATTTACTTTAGTCACTCTTTTCCATTTTATATATCTGTAAAAGTTTTTACTATCTGTTTTTATGTTTTGCGCAAGTTTACCTTCGTAATCTATCTTCCCTTTCTTTATTGCTTTTTTAGTCATTCTTTGCTGTTGCTTAAAATTTTCCCAATCCTCTAGTTTCCCACTAACCTTGGCCATCTTATACGCATTGGTCTTTGATTTGATACTTTCCTTTATTTCCTTGGTTATCCACGGCTGGTTATCTCTTCTCTTGCCGCCCTTCTTTTTCACTGGAATATATTTTTGTTGCGCATTATGAAAGAGCTCCTTAAAAGTCCTCCACTGTTCCTCAATTGTGCCACCGTTTAGTTCTTGTTTCCAGTCTACTTTAGCCAACTCTGCTCTCATCCCACTGTAGACCCCTTTGTTTAAGCATAGTACGCTCGTTTCTGACACAACTTCCTCATCCTCAATCTGTATTACAAATTCAACCATATTGTGATCACTTATTCCGAGAGGATCTTTTACGAGGAGATCGTTTATTTTTCCTGTCTCGTTACACAGGACCAGATCCAAAATGGCTTGCTCCCTTGTAGGCTCTGTAACATACTGTTCTAAGAAACAATCCCGTATGCATTCTATGAATTCCTCCTCCAGGCTACCCCCTGCGATTTGATTTGACCAATCGATATGTAGGTTAAAATCCCCCATAACTACTGCCGTTCCTTTTTCACATGCCTCCATTATTCCCTTGATTATTGCCCGCCCCACCATGAAATTATTATTTGGGGGCCTATAAACTACGCCGACCAGTGACTTTTTCCCCTTACTATCTTTAATCTCCACCCACAATGATTCAACATTTTGTTCATTGGAGCCAATATCATCCCTCACAACTGCCCTGATATCATCCTTTATTAACAGAGCTACCCCACCTCCTTTCCCTTCTTGCCTATCTTTCTGAATCGTCAGATACCCCTGTATGTTTAATTCCCAGTCTTGGCCACCTTGCAACCATGTTTCTGTAATGGCCACCAAATCATACTCATTTGTAATGATTTGTGCCGTCAACTCATTTACTTTATTTCTAATGCTGCGTGCATTTAGGTAGAGTGTTTTCATCCTAGTTTTTAAACCATGATTTTTAGTTTTTACCCCTCCTGCAGCCCTTTTATATTCAGTGGCCCTTTTTGTTTCTTGCCTTTGGTTTCTCTGCCCTCCACTTTTACTCATCTCTTTTCTGTCTTTTGTTTTTGTCTCCTTTTTGTTTCCCTCTGTCTCCCTGTATTGGTTCCCATCCCCCTGCCATATTAGTTTAACTCCTCACCAACAGCACTAGCAAACACTCCCCCTAGGACATTGGTTCTGTTCCTGCCCAAGTGCAGACCGTCCGGTTTGTTCCATAACCCTTAATACCCTTTGCCAAACAAAACTCTATCAATCCCAGTTTTGACATTTTCAATTGGCCCCCAGCATCAACAGCTTTTTGGGGGAAGAGAGTACCAGCTTTATATTACCCTTTGTGTGATGTGGAGCAGTGCTTTCCGACATCATCACTGAACGGCCTAGCTCTAATTTTAAGGTTATGCCCCCTTGTTCTGGCCACCCCGCAGCAGAGGAAATCATTTCTATTTGCAGGTCTGCAGAAACTTTCATTGACTTAAGGAATTGTACAATTTGTCCTGGCAAATGAAAGAATAAATAACCAACTTTTGCCTCCAGATTACGTGAGGGTGTAAGAAATAAGAAACTTTTCTCTTTGTTGCTGACTGAATTCTATCTCCACCAGTCAGAATGGTGGAACAGTGAGAGTGGCAGAATTCCCCATAATCATTGCCAATTATATTTTATGACTGACTTGCAAAAGGAGAATATTGAGTGGGAGCAAATTAGTTAAAAGTCATTTTTCCCCTTTCCTTTGAGATTAAATATTATTTTGAGAGCTGTTGAATATTATGCACGACATAATTTTTCGTCTTGTATTTAATTTGTCTGTCCAATCAAGAACTTGTCATGTATGTACTTTTGGGATCACTAGCCACTAGATGGCGTCACTGTTGGAGGCCATTGGGCTGCACGCACATGTGTGCAGCCCAAGTATAAAAGGCCAGCCATTTTGTATATTAGTCACTTTGGGCCTTAATAAAGCAGAACCAAGGTCATACCTCTTGGAGTTAAACAGCATTCAGTCTAACAGTTATTGCATACACAACATTTGGCGACAAGGCAACAAGAACCTTTGCATGCAAACATGAACACAATTGGATTGTTGGGGTGATTTGTAGAAGGAGAAGATTGGGCAGATTTTGTGAGCCGTTTGAGCCAGTTCTTCATGGTCAACAAAATGGAGGAATCGGCGACGCAGATCGGCGCCGGGCGGTGTTCCTCACGGTTTGTGGTCCAAAAATTTATAGTCTGATAAAGAACAAACTTCTGCCTGTGAGTCCACAGAGAAGATGTATGAAGAATTGTGTACACTAGTACAGGACCACCTTAAGCCAGATGAAAGCATCATCATCTTGAGATACAGATTTTACATGCACGTTCGCTCAGGGGGCCAGAATGTGGCGGAATTCGTTGCCCACCTGAGACATGTAGCGAGACCATGTGAGTTCGGGGCTGTGTTGGCAGACATGCTGCAGGACGTCTTTGTAATCGGCATCAACCACGAGATGATCCTGCGTAAACTACTGGCGGTGGAGACGTTGGTCTTGAACAGGGCCATCACGATCGCTCAGTCATTCATGACGACGGATAGAAGTCTAAAGCAGATATCAGTGAAAAATCAAAACTCGGCAAGTACTGTAAATATGATTGATTCGGCGTTCGGCAGAGCAGCACATGGCAGGGCCTACCCAACTGCGTACGCGAAACCTGTGGCTGCCCAAAGTCCGCCAGCGGGAATGCATTGGATTTCTCTGTATTGGCATTGTGGGGGAAATCACTGGCACCAGCAGTGCCGATTTAAGCAATATAGTTGCAAAGGCTGTCTGAGAGTGGGGCATCTCCAGCGCAAGAGTCCGCAGATGAGCAAGTGAGCTGCGACACACCACATGGAGGATGATGGTCAGACTAGCACGGATCCGGATATGCAATCTGAGATACCAGAGGTGGAAATGTATGGACTGTACTCATTCCTAACTAAGCAAACCAATAATGACCAACGTGAAATTTAGTGGGGTGCCGGTATCGATGGAACTGGACATGGGGGCGAGTCAATCAATAATGAGCCAGAGGGCATTCGACAAGCTGTGGGATACTAAGGCTGTGAGGCCCAGGCTGAGTCCAAGCCAAGTTGCGCACGTATACCAAAGAACTCATAACAGTGATTGGCAGTGCCACAATTAAAGTGTCGTATGATGATGCGGTTCACGAGTTACCGCTATGGATTGTTCCAGGCAATGGCCCAACGCTGTTCGACAGGAACTGGCTTGAAAAAAATCATTTACAATTGGAATGACATCAAGGCGTTGTCGTCGGAGAAAGACACATGTGCCCAAGTACTGAGCAAGTTCCCCTCGCTGTTTGAACCAGGCATCGGCAACTTCACGGGAGCCAAGGTGCAGATCCACGTGCAAGACCCGTCCACCATAAAGCTCGGGCAGTTCTGTATATGATGACGGAGGTGGTCAAAATCGAACTGGACAGACTCTAGAGTGAAGGGATCCATTGACTCTGGATCAGTTCCTATGGAGTGGAGGGTAGCCAATGTAACCCCACTTTTTAAAAAAGGAGGGAGAGAGAAAACAGGGAATTATAGACCGGTCAGCCTGACATCGGTAGTGGGTAAAATGATGGAATCAATTATTAAGGATGTCATAGCAGTGCATTTGGAAAGAGGTGACATGATAGGTCCAAGTCAGCATGGATTTGTGAAAGGGAAATCATGCTTGACAAATCTTCTGGAATTTTTTGAGGATGTTTCCAGTAGAGTGGATAAGGGAGAACCAGTTGATGTGGTATATTTGGACTTTCAGAAGGCGTTCGACAAGGTCCCACACAAGAGATTGATGTGCAAAGTTAGAGCACATGGGATTGGGGGTAGTGTACTGACATGGATTGAGAACTGGTTGTCAGACAGGAAGCAAAGAGTAGGAGTAAATGGGTACTTTTCAGAATGGCAGGCAGTGACTAGTGGGGTACCGCAAGGTTCTGTGCTGGGGCTCCAGCTGTTTACACTGTACATTAATGATTTAGATGAGGGGATTAAATGTAGTATCTCCATATTTGCGGATGACACTAAGTTGGGTGGCAGTGTGAGCTGCGAGGAGGATGCTGTGAGGCTGCAGAGCGACTTGGATAGGTTAGGTGAGTGGGCAAATGCATGGCAGATGAAGTATAATGTGGATAAATGTGAGGTTATCCACTTTGGTGGTAAAAACAGAGAGACAGAGTATTATCTGAATGGTGACAGATTAGGAAAAGGGGAGGTGCAAAGAGACCTGGGTGTCATGGTACATCAGTCATTGAAGGTTGGCATGCAGGTGCAGCAGGCGGTTAAGAAAGCAAATGGCATGTTGGCCTTCATAGCAAGGGGATTTGAGTACAGGGGCAGGGAGGTGTTGCTACAGTTGTACAGGGCATTGGTGAGGCCACACCTGGAGTATTGTGTACTGTTTTGGTCTCCTAACCTGAGGAAGGACATTCTTGCTATTGAGGGAGTGCAGCGAAGGTTCACCAGACTGATTCCCGGGATGGCGGGACTGACCTATCAAGAAAGACTGGATCAACTGGGCTTGTATTCACTGGAGTTCAGAAGAATGAGAGGGGACCTCATAGAAACATTTAAAATTCTGACGGGGTTAGACAGGTTAGATGCAGGAAGAATGTTCCCAATGTTGGGGAAGTCCAGAACCAGAGGTCACAGTCTAACGATAAGGGGTAAGCCATTTAGGACCGAGATGCGGAGGAACTTCTTCACCCAGAGAGTGGTGAACCTGTGGAATTCTCTACCACAGAAAGTTGTTGAGGCCAATTCACTAAATATATTCAAAAAGGAGTTAGATGAGGTCCTTACTACTCGGGGGATCAAGGGGTATGGCGAGAAAGCAGGAATGGGGTACTGAAGTTGAATGTTCAGCCATGAACTCATTGAATGGCGGTGCAGGCTAGAAGGGCCGAATGGCCTACTCCTGCACCTATTTTCTATGTTTCTATGTTTCTATCACCAGTTGAATTTAATGAATGGGCCAGCCCCATTGTTCCTGTGCTGAAAAGTGATGGCACAGTCAGAATCTGTGGAGACTACAAAGGCTACGATCAACAGGGTTTCGAAACAGGATCAGTACCCGTTACCGAAGGCTGATGACTTGTTTGCAATGCTAGCCGGGGGGAAGTCGTTTACCAAACTGGACTTGACGTCGGCCTACATGACACAGGAGCTGGACGAGACGTCGAAGAGACTTACGTGCATTAACACGCATAAAGGACTGTTTATTCATCACAGGTGCCCTTTTGGAATTCGCTCGGCTGCAACAATATTTCAGAGGAACATGAAGAGTCTACTGAAGTCCATTCCCAGAACCGTCATGTTCCAAGATGACATCCTGATCACAGGTTGTGACTTCGAGGAACATCTGAACAATCTGGAAGAGGTTCTATATCATCTGGACAAAGTGGGACTCAGACTGAAACGCTTGAAGTGCATCTTCATGGCACCAGAAGTCGAATTCCTGGAGAGGAAAATTGCTGCTGATGGCATCAGGCCCACAGACGCGAAAACCAAGGCCATCAAGAATGCACCCAAGCCGCAGAATGTGACGGAGCTGCGTTTGTTCCTGGGTCTATTCAACTACTTCGATAACTTACTACCTAAATTGAGCACCTTATTAGAACCACTGCACATGCTGCTAAGAAAAGGCGACAACTGGGTGTGGGGTGCAACTCAAGACAGAGCTTCTGAGAAAACCACTAATCTGCTTTGCTCGAACAAGTTGCTGCTACATTATGACCCATGGCAATGTTTAATATTGGCCTGTGATGCTTCGTCATATGGAATTGGTTGCGTACTCCAACAAGCTAATGAGTCGGGTAAACTTCAACCAGTCACATATGCTTCAAAAAGTTTGTCTAAAGCGGAAACAGCATGATAGAGAAAGAAGCACTAGCCTCTGTGTATGGGGTTAAAAAGATGCATCAGTACCTGTTTGGTCTTTGGTGTGAACTGGAGACAGATCACAAGTCGCTCATTTCACTGTTCTCTGAAAACAAAGCTATCAATACGAATGCTTCATCCCGCATCCAGAGGTGGGCGCTGATATTATCCGCTTATGATTATGTAATTTGTCGTAGACCTGGCACCAAGAATTGTGCCGATGCTTTCAGCTGTATGCCGTTGCCCATACCGGAGGTGGAAACGCCACAACTGGCGGACCTATTGTTAGTTATGGATGCTTTTGAGAGTGAAGGAACCCCTGTCACGGCTCAACAAGTTAAGACCTGGACCAGCCAGGACCTGATTTTATCGGTGGCGAAGTGTTGCATCCTCAAAGGTGATTGGTCTGCCATACCCAAGCAAATGTGCGATGAGACCAAACCTTACATTCGTCGCAAAGACAAACTGTCTATTCAGTCGGATTGTATACTGTGGGGCAATCGTGTTGTTATGCCCAAGAAAGGGAGAGAGAAATTTATACGTGAGCTACATAGCACACATCCCAGCATTGTAATGATGAAAGCCATCGCCAGGTCTCATTTATGGTGGCCGGGAATTGACTCTGAACTGAAATCATGTGTGCATCAGTGCAACACTTGCATGCAGCTCAGCAAAGCACCAGTGGAAACGCCGTTGAGTCTGTGGTCGTGGCCGTCCAAATCATGGTCCAGGATCCACATAGACTTTGCAGGTCCCTTCCTGGGGAAGATGTTTTTAGTTGTGGTGGATGCATATTCGAAGAGTGTATAATCATGTCATCCAGCACATCCACAGCTACCATTGAGAATCTCAGTGTCATGTTCGCGACACATGGTCTGCCTGGCATCGTTGTTAGCAACAATGGATCGTGCTTCACCAGTCAGGAGTTTCAAGAGTTCATGAAACTCAATGGTATCAAACATGTAAGGTTAGCACCGTTCAAACCTGCATCCAATGGGCAAGCAGAACGTGCTGTCCAAATCATAAAGCACAGTATAAAGCGAGTAACCCAAGGGTCACTGCAGACCCGCCTGTCATGCATACTGCTTAGTTACAGGACATGACCACACACGCTTACCGAGGTCTCGCCTGCTGAACTAATGATGAAGAGAGGTCTTAAGACCAAGCTATCTCTTGTACACCCTGACTTGAATAATCATGTTGAATATAGAAGACAAAGTCAGCAAGAGTATCACGATCGTGCAGCTGTGTCACACGATATTTCTGTAAATGATCCTGTATATGTTCTGAATTATGGTCAGGATCCCAAGTGGATCGCTGGTACTGTCATGGCCAAGGAGGGCAACAGAGTTATTTATTGTCAAGCTCAAAAATGGGCAAACATGCAGGAAACATATGGATCAGACAAAGCTGCGGCACACAGATGAACCGGAACAGTCAGAGGAAAAGACAATCGATGACCAACCAACCTACTCTCAGTCATCAGAGGACTCAGTGAATCGGGACTTTCAATCCCTGACATGGCCATTGCCACTCTCACCAGGTCAGCCACCCAGCCACCAGTCACAACAGACTCTGAACACTCACCCAAGGCTGGAGTTGAACCGAGACGGTCAACACGGGAGCGTAAAACACCAGACCGTCTCAATTTGTAAAAGACTGTGTTAATATCTCAGAGTGGGGTATTGTCATGTATGTACTTTTGGGATCACTAGCCACTCGATGGCGTCACTGTTGGAGGCCATTGGGCTGCACGCACATGTGTGCAGCCCAAGTATAAAAGGCCAGCCATTTTGTATATTAGGCACTTTAGGCCTTAATAAAGCAGAGCCAAGGTCATACCTCTTGGAGTTAAACAGTACTCAGTCTAACAGTTATTGCACACACAACACTTATGAACCGCACTCAATTTGATGCAAGTTCAAATAACAGCAGACAGATATTAACATTGAGTAGGATTTTCCCCATGAGTGATGCCCCTGTTAATATTAATCAGGACTCATTTGATGGAAAAGCAATACCAGCAGACATTTGATTTTCCACTCATTCCCAGAGGCAGCATTAATGAACTAATGACTGCGCCAATGGAAGACAAAATGACGTAAATTCGAATACGAACTCACCATATGAGTTCCATTTTTTGTGACAGTAATAGCACTGGCTGAGGTAACACCAGATCCAGGGGTGCCTGCGGATATGAACATTAGAATCTAGTTCTTAGTGTGCCAGCAGTGCATTTTGGAGTTGTGTATTTCAGAAAATACTGGATATAAAACAAATGATACATCTAATGCATGGCTTACATCAGATGCTACGTTTCCACAGTACACATTTGCAAATTGAAATTGTGATATGCCTCGAAGTGAAAATGCAAACATTGGGTGGTACTGAAGCAGGATTTCCAAATGGTGGTGAATCCATTAATGTACTCTGCAGGAATATTCTGCTCCTTTTCTTACTCACTACTTTATTATTACATACCAGTTTAACTTAGGACAACAAATATTATTTTTGTTTCTAATGAGCACACATTAGATGAGGGTGCCATGATGATATTTTATTTTTGATGCCCTTGTTGATATAGCATCCTCAACACATACCCTAGACTGGAATAAGGACAACAGCAGAAGTCAATTAACTTGCCAGCTATAGCTCCAACAGGTAACACAGAAATAAATATTGTTTCTCTCTGCCCACATATTAAATATGAAAATTAACTTTTTTAAGTATCTGATGCAGGAACATGATTGATTCAATGATGTTTTTGTTCTCTTCATTTGCAACAGCAGAGAATCATTAACACCTAGTTTTTTTTTTCTGGTGCCTTCTTTTTTAGAGCTGAACATTCTGTTCTACATTAATCAATGCCGCCCTCCTGAGAGGGTTGCCAACTCTGGTTGGATGTATTCGCGGAGGTTTCATCACATGACCTTCCACCTCCAACTGCCATGCCCTCACACTTGCGCTATTGGTGGCCCAACATGACCATCCCTGCGGTGCCCCGCCCCGCACTCCCGCTATTGGTGGCCCAACGGCCATCCCTGCGGTGCTCCGCCCCCGCACTCCTGCCATTGGTGGCCCAACGTGGCCATCCCCGCGGTGCCCCGTCCCCACCATTGGTGGCCCAACATGGCCATCCATGTGGTGCTCCGCCCCCGCATTCTCACCATTGGTGGTCCAACATGGCCATCCCTGCGGTGCCCCATCCCCACTATTGGTGGCCCAACACTGCCATCTCTGCGTGCCCCACCCCCGCACTCCTGCCATTGGTGGCCCAACATGGCCATCCCTGCGGTGCTCCGCCACCACACCCGCCATTGGTGGTCCAACGCGGCCATCCCTGCGGTGCCCCACCCCCGCACTCCTGCCATTGGTGGCCCAACGCGGCCATCCCTGCAGTGCCCCATCCCCGCACTCCTGCCATTGGTGGCCCAACATGGCCATCCCTGCGATGCCCCACCCCCGCACTCCTGCCATTGGTGGCCCAACATGGCCATCCCTGCGGTGCCCCGCCCCCGCACTCCTGCCATTGGTGGCCCAACACGGCCATCCCAGCGGTGCCCCGCCCCCACACTCCCGCCATTGGTGGCACAACACGGCCATCCCTGCGGTGCCCAGCCTTCCCATGATTAACTGAAGAGCGACCAGGCTTTGTTACCCAATTGGACGATTCTTGACTGTCAATCGTTACCTCTAGTGTCTCCCAAGGATCTATCCTTGGCCCTCTCCTATTTCTCATCCATATGCTGCCCCTTGGCAACATCATCCAAAAACACGGCGTCCACGATCTCTAAATTGTCAGACTGCTTGTCCGACATCCAGTACTGAATGAGCAGAAATTTTCTCCAATTAAATATTGAGAAGACTGAAGCTGTCGTCTTTGGTCCCCGCTACAAACTGCATTCCCTAGCCACCGATACCATCCCTCACCCTAGCATCTGCCTGAGGCTGAACCAGACTGTTCGCAACCAAGGTGTCATTTTGACCCTAAAACAAGCTTCCTGCCACATATCCGCGGCATAACCAAAACCGCCTATTTCCACTTCTGTTACATTGCTCATCCCCACCCCTGCGTCAGCTCTTCTGCTGCTGAAGCCCTCATCCATGCCTTTGTTACCTCTAGACTTGACTACTCCAATGCATTCCTGGCTGGCCTCCAACAATCTACCCTACGTAAACTTGAGGTCATCCAAAGCTCAGCAGCCCGTGTCCTAACTCGCACCAATTCCCAGTCACTCATCAGAGCTGTGCTTTCTGATCTACATTGGCTCCCGATTAAGCAACGCGTCGATTTCAAAATTCTCATTCTTGTTTACAAATCCCTCCATGGCCTTGCCCCTTCCTATCTTGTAATCTCCTTCAGCCTCACAACTCACCTGAGCTATCTGTGCTCCTCAAATTCTGCCCTCTTGAGCATCCCTGATTATAACTGTTGAACTATCGGTGGCCGTGCCTTCTGTTGCCTGGGCCCAAAGCTCTGGAACTCCCTCCCTCAACCTCTCTTTCCTCCTTTAAGACGCTCCTTAAAACCTACCTCTTTATCTGCTGTAATTTCTTCTTATGTGGCTCGGTGTCAATTCTTTTTTTTTGTCTTATAATATTCCTGTGAAGCACCTCGGGACGTTTTACTACGTTAAAGGTGCTATATACATACAAGTTGTTGTTGTTCTCTCAGTAAGTGATCTCCCATTTTTTTTTAAGTCTTCCTCAGTGTGTCCTCCCACCCCCTCGGTCATCGACCCTGCCCGCCTTTTTTTTTACCCATCTCTGATATTTTTATAATTAATAACCCAAAGTGATGAAAGAAAATGAAAAAAACAATTGCTTTGAATGATTTTTGCTGCAGCAGTGTGCTGGAGATTAGTCTATAATTCCTGGAGCCTCCAGGCCAATCCGGGAAGGTTGGCAACCCCTACCTGCTGATGGGAACAACATTCTGACATAAAAAACAGAAAATGCTGGAAATCTCAGCAGGTCAGGGGGCATCTGTGGAGTGAGAAACAGAGTTAACATTCCAGGTCGATGACCCGTCGTCAGAACTCCCTCCCTAGCATCCGCAGTATTTTGCTTTTGTATGCTGAAACATCACTTAGTGGTTTCGTAGCAACTCTGGATGAAGGGTGCGCGCGCCGCAGACTGGAGAGGCCGGGCCAATGGGCGGAGGGGCGGGGCTGTGACATCAACACTCGGCGGAAGGTGCGCGCGCTGCAGGTGGGAGGGGCGGGGCTGTGACATCAACACTCGGCGGAAGGTGCGCGCTGCAGGTTGGAGGGGCGGGATACAAGGTGTTCAGGACGCTGGAGGGGGCGGGGCTATGACGTCACCGGCGGGCGGAAAGTGCGCACGCCGCAGACGGGATCGCGTGTGACATCACCTGTGGGCGGAAAGCGCGATTGCCGCAAGTTTGGCCGGAAGGGGGCGGAGCAGGGTCGTCACCAGTAGGCGGGACGATGCGCGTGCCTCCAGTGGGGCGGAGCCGGGACGTCACAGAGGGGCGGGATCAGGGGGCCGGTGGTGACGGAGAGGCGGGGCTGAGCGGAGCGGAACGGAGTCGCTGAGGAAGACGGTTTAAAAAAAAAAGAAAAATGGGCTGTCATTTACCGAGATAACCTTGCCCTCCCTCCCTTCCCGGGTAATCCAGAGCGATGTGAGGCGGCGGGCTCCGCCATCCTGAGGTAAGGCCATAAGTTTCCTGGAGTGGAAGGAAGTGCCGGCCCCGCGGCTCGGGCTGGGCTGGAGCCGGGCGGTGAGTGCGGCCTACCCCCTGTCCCTGCGCTGTGCGGCCCAGGCCGGACTGTGTGACGGTTGTGAATTTAAACTCCCCGGGGCCTAGCTCCCGCTTCCCCGCTGCGTCGGTTTGAAAGCCCTCGCGGAGAGCAGCAGCCCAGAGCCTAACTGTCCAGCTACTTCATCATCATCATAATAATAATGATTTACCCATTACATGGAAAGACTTTCGCAGCTTATCGAGGCCTACATGCCGCCAGCTATTGGGACCCCGGCCTCTACCCTCTCGGTTACTGTGACCCGCTTCTGCCCTCTGATCCTCAGCCTGCCGTTCGGAACCTCCCCCCCGACTCCAGTGCTGTTCACGGCACCTTGCTCATTCCATATGCTGTTTTAAAGCACCTTTTCTAAGAATAGGATCGTTTCTTTGTGGGCTTGACCTTTTAATTGTGCCATTTCTCTGCCAGTTAAAGGTGTCGACTGTAATATTTAATATCTGGAGCGTGCCATTTAATAACGAGTAACATTGCGACAATAACACCCAAAGTATTTTCAGTTACCACCAGTTTAAATTGTATAATGCCCATAAGCTCACTGGTAGTGAGTGAGAGAAGGAAAATAACCTTGAAAATGAGTTGTTTTCAAGGTTTTTGTGATCCAACTTGTCAATAGTGTATTGCAAGCTTCTAAAGCTTAGTTATCGGTTAAAAAAATATTTGCACGGTGTTTGTAGTACCTCATTTTTTTTTTCCTGATCAGATTTTTAGTTGGAAGAAATATTCTAAATATTGGTTTCAGGGAAAAGTTTGTAAGCTTAATTAAGTGCCTAAATAGCGCACTGATCAATACACCTGTAATGTCGTCTTTATACTTCTAAAGCCTTCTGCTTCTGCACAAATGAGGAACAACGTTAAAACTAACCTTAAAATACTACTATCATTTCATTGAATCATTTCTTGCCATGGAGAAGGTGGCATTTTTCTGTTACATTTGATTATATTGACGACACCTCATCACATTTTTTCAATTTAAAAAAGACTTGCATTTATATAGCACCTTTTAATGAGCGCTTTACAGCTAATGAAGTACTATTATGATTTTTAACAGTTTAGTGAAGCGTGAAGCCTTTTAGCACTCAGATTTTGAACAACTATTGTATTTATATAGTGCCTTTAATGTAGCAAAATGTCCCAAAGTGACACTGAGCCATATGATATTACCAAAGGCTTGGTCAAAGAGGTAGGTTTTAAGGAGCATCTTAAAGGAGGAAAGAGAGGCAGAGAGGTTTAGGGAGGGAATTCTAGAGCTTGGGCCTTGGGAGCTGAAGGCACGGCCACCAATGGTGGAGTGATTAAAATTGTGGATGCTCAAGAATTGTAGGAGCACAGAGGTCTGAGGGTTGTGGGGCTGGAGGAGATTAGAGATAGAGGGGTGAGGCATACAGAAGAACAGCAATACATCTTTGTAAACTACAGTAACCATAAGCATTTGCGCTCCTTGCTTAGTTAATAAATTACTCTGAAAGCAGTTGGCAGTATAGCGACTAGGTTAATAGTTTTTGGCAATGGTATTCAAAGTACCAGTTTCCATAATAGAGACACTTTTTTCAGTGTTCAGGGGAATTTTGCATTGTGAAGAACATACTCGATGCAGAAATAATCTAAACTTTGTTTCTTTTTTTAAACAAAATGGATGATGGAAAAAACGATCTAAACGTTTCTAATGATAAATAGAGTGCTTCTTTCTCTTTTTAGCCCAAACAAAAACAGTACTTGCAATTTTTTTAACTTTTCGATTCCTCTGCTATTGCTCTAGTAGTTTGGCGCAAACTGCATCTTCTGTGAGGATGTGTCAGCTGGTATAGTGTTTGGGGCTATGGAATACAGCGTTCTTCTCCCTTCCTTCCTTCAGCAGTTTGACATCAATATGGTATTTGGTTACTGTGATTTGAATAAGCAGTGGGTGGTGATCACTGTTGGAGGAATTCCAGGCGTTTGTGAGCTTTTCTGGGGGTGGGGAGGAAAGATTATGGAAGTGATGCTGGTAATTCTGCAGGCTTTGTTATTGCATATCTCAGCAATGTACAGATTTTAGGTGTTTGTAAGCAGGATCCTCATTGCTGATTAAGCAAACACAACTCGAAGATTTCTGGATAAAACCAGTAAGAAGTGCCAGTGCAACCTCTGATTTCTAAGTGCCAAATATTTCAGTCGGACAAATGATTGGCAGGGTCTAACATCCCATGACAAATTTTCAGAATTTCCTTATTGACCACATGTAGTGCAATTTGTTGTGCAAGTAATAGGCTATAGCTTTACATGAAAGTCCTCGTTACAGTCAAAATCATAGCTGCTCACTGATCATTCACTTTGCCTTATTGAGACCACAGTATTTAGGGTTATTACATTTGGAAAAAGTTCCGTTTGCAGTTGTAGGAGCAGCACTTGCGTTTGCCTGTACTGAAATTTGCAGTAACTTGTTAACCAGTTGAATTAATGGACCATACTAGAAAAATAACATTTGTCAGAAAAGTGGGATTGTGTCGTGTGATTGTTCAGTTACAGCAGTTTTATTTCTGTTAATATTGAAATTTACATAAAATGAGTGTAAGGACATTAAAGCTTTTTTGTGCTATTGGAATTTAAAAAAAAATCTATTTGACACAGTTAGTACATTTAATGATATATGCCTGATTCATAGCTGCATATTTGAAATGTGATCTTTCCAGGCGATTTTTGAATGTGTTGAACAATGTTTTCATCCATCGGCTCAAAATTCTTGCTCTGTCAACTAGGGCTATCACTTCTCACCATGATGTAAAAGCACCTGAGGTGTATTGGGCTTAGAATTAAGCAGAATATCTTATGACAACCCTAACCTTAGCTAAAATTGTCCATATTGTTTGTAGATCTCCTGGTGTGGCGAATCGGAAAAAATAGTTGGCAGAGCAAACTAAGGGGAAAAAAAATAAAGTGGAATATGGTGGGGTGGTGGTGGTTGAGAAAGAGGTTGTGCAGGGAAAAAAAAGTGACGAGAACAGAAATTTTAGTGAAGTTATAAAATGGCAAACTGAGATGGAAACTAGAAAAACAAAATGTGAATCCGTACATTGGGTAAGAGTTCAGAGCTGCACAGCTTCTTGTCCAATGCTATTTTTTTTTAAGTATTGCGAAAACGAGTTACATAGTTTAATAGTTATCCACAAACATGCTGAGTCTTTGTGCATTATTCTACAACATTTTGCAATTTAAATATGATGTGTGCGGTTAGAACTATGGTAAGCATTGCATTGGATGGTTTTCTGATATTGGAAATGGTACCTTTTGGAATATTTGGAATGAAATTAATTTTTGCGTGAAGTTACTTAGTTATTTCTGCTTTGATTATGAAAGTGTTCCTGCAAGTGGTATAGTGCAGTGTCTTGAAACCACAATCTAAGAATTATGCCGTACCAACAATGGTCATCTCAATGCATCGTAAGATTGTTGGGCAACACTCTTCCTCTGCAAAATCATGAACTTAGTCAAATTAATTTCTTACAGAAATGGATTGAGAACTGTAGAACTGCTGACAAATGTATTCTCCTCCTTGGTATAGCCAGTGGTGCAAAAAGTCACGAGTGTTCTTGTGTTGTCAAAACTGCTGACCTGACTGCTGTGACTGACCTTCAACTTTATTGTTCATGCATTACACAGCTGGGTTTCCAGTTGTGGACAATTGGTGACACAATAGTCCACTTCCCCTATACACCATTTAACCGTAAATAATTATTCCTGGTACAACTACTCTCAGCTGTCTGTAGAAATTCAAATCGGGCATTATGTTTTAGATCAGAGGATTTGCAATTTATTTAAACCCAAGCAGTAACTATAATAATGTTTGTGATATGGTTTACCAGTTAAATGTATGGATCATACATAACTGCAATCTTCAGTGGGTTGAATGGCCTGTAGAATTTGATGTAATATATTAATAATAACTTTTATTTTATCGTGCCTTTAACGTAGTAAAACGTCCTGAGGCGCTTCAGAAGTGTTACAGATACATTTGACACCGAGCTACAGAAGGAATTAAGGAAGATGATCAAAAGCTTGTTTAGAGGTAGGTTTTAACGAGCATCTTAAAGGAGGAAAGAGAGGTAGAGAGGCGTAGAGGTTTAGGGAGGGAGTTCCAGAGCTTAGGGCCCAGGCAGGTGAAGGTACGTCCACTGATGGTTGAGCAGTTATAATGAGGGATGTTCAAGAGGCCAGAATTTGAGGAACGCAGACATCTTGTGGGATTGTGAGGCTGAAAAAGATAGGGAGGGGCGAGGCCATGGAGTGATTTGTAAACAAGGATGAGAATTTTGAAATCGAGGCGTTGTTTAACTGGGAGCCAATGTAGCTCAGAAAGCACAGGGGTGATGGATGATCTTGACTTGGTGCAAGTTAGTGCACAGGCTGCTGAGTTTTGGATGACTTCAAGTTTAGGTAATGTGGAAGGCCGGCCTGGAGTGAGTTGGAGTAGTCAAGTCTAGAGGTAACAAAGGCATGAATGAGGGTTTCAGCAGCAGAAGAGCTGAGGCAGGGGCAGAGGCATGCAACGTTACGGAGCTTGAAAAAGGTGGTTTTAGTTGCACCGTGGATATGTGGCCGGAAACTCATTTCAGGGTCAAATATGACACCTGGGTTTCGAACAGTCTTGTTCACCCTCAGATTGATGCTAGGGAGAGGGATGGAGTCAGTGGTTAGAGAACGCAGTTTGCGGCGGGGACCAAAGATAATGGCTTCGGTCTTCCCAATATTTAATTGGAGAAAATTTCTGCTCATCCAGTACTGGATGTCGGACAAGCAATTTTGGGGTTGAATGGGCAGAGTCGTGTGACGTGGGTAATAATGATTTGTTGCAATTTGCTTGTGGAGTTGTGGATTCGCAATCTTTCCTGCAATTGGCCATGTTTCTCCCCCCCCCCCCCCCCTCATTTGCTTGCTAGGAGTTAGCACTACGAGTGGTTGGACGCACCATCTGAATGATAGGGTGAGTATTGATAGGCCTTTCGTATGACATTACATTAAAGGTAGTGATTGGTTTCTCTGAAGAGAAAACTAGTATTTCATAATGGGTCTGCATGGTTATGAAAACTTTTTTTTCTACTTAATTTTATACCCCCCAGTTCTAAATATGACCGGTTGTATAAAATTCTGTTCAGTTTCACTGCCTTTTATAATGGCACATGCAACCTGCACAATATCTTCATGTATAAGATTGTACTACGTATTATGGACCTCACGTATATGGTCAGTTAATTGCAGGTCATCATTCAATCAATGTTATTTGTAACCCTTAGTGTGGATGTCTTTGTGCATGAATTACACAGCACATTGTTTTTTGTGCACCAGGATATCCACTGCTAGCAGAAAAGAACCAGAATGTCCACAAATATTTATATATGAAAAGCATAAATATCTGGGAATGAATAAATAATAAGAATAACTTATTTATATAGCACCTTTAACGTAGTAAAACATCCCAAGGCGCTTCACAGCAGTATTAAGACAAAACAGATAAATTTGACACCGAGCCACAAGAAGAAATTAAGGCAGATGACCAAAAGCTGGGTTAAAGAGGTAGGTTTTAAAGAGCACCTTAAAGGAGGAAAGCGAGGCGGAGAGGTTTAGGGAGGGAGTTCCAGAGCTTGGGGCCCAAACAGCTGAAGGCACGGTCACTGATGGTTGAGCAGTTATAATGAGGAATGTTCAAGAGGGCAGAATTTGAGGAGTGCAGACATCTTGTGTTGTTGAGAGGCTGAAAAAGATTAGAGATAGGGAGGGGCAAGGCCATGGAGTGATTTGTAAACTAGGATGAGAATTTTGAAATCAAGGCGTTGTTTAACCGGGTGCCAATTTAGATCAGAAGGCACGGGTGATCGTGACTTGGTGCGGGTTAGTACACTGGCTGCTGAGTTTTGGAGTGACGCCAAGTTTGCATAGTGTAGGATGTGGGAGGCCAGCCAGGAGTGAGTTGGAGTAGTCAGGTCTAGAGGTAACAAAGCATGAATGAGGGCTTCAGCAGCAGAAGAGCTGTGGTACGGAGGTGGAAAAAGGCGGTTTTATTTATGCTGCTGATGTGGCCGGAAACTCATTTCTGGGTCAAATATGACACCGAGGTTGCGAACAGTCTTGTTCACCCTCCGATTGATGCTAGGGAGAGGGATGGAGTCAGTGGTTAGAGAACGCAGTTTGTGGCAGGGACCAAAGATAATGGCTTCGGTCTTCCCAATATTTAATTGGAGAAAATTGCTGCTCATCCAGTACTGGATGTCGGACAAACAATCTGACAATTTAGAGACCATGCAGGGGTCGAGAGAATTGGTGGAGAGGTCGGGCCGGGTGTCATCAGCATACAACTGACTCTGTTTTCTCATATCGCCAAGGGGCAACATATAGATGAGAAATAGGAGGGGGCTAAGGATAGATCCTTGGGGACACCAGAGGTAACGATGGGGGAGTGGGAAGAGAAGCCGTTGCAGGAGATTTTCCAGCTACGGTTCGATAGATAAAAATGGAACCAGGCGAGTGCAGTCCCACCCAGCTAGACGATGGTGGAGACACGTTAGAGGAGGATGGAGTGGTCAACTGTGTCAAAGGCTGCAGACAGTTCCAGAAGGACGAGGAGGAATAGTTTACTTTTGTCACAGTCACAAAGAATGTCATTACAACGATATAGATGAAGGCTTTACTGCTGTGGTTTATGATATCATCTGAATTTCTTAATTCCTGGCTCCTCATCACTATGTACCCATCATTCTCTGCTATGAAGTTGTACTTTGAAAATATTAAAAGTAGATGGAAACTGCTTGGTCAAATCAAATGGATGTGTGCATATTTTGTTTCCCATTGCAAACTTTGTTACCTAATTTTAAAATGCATTCTAAATTTTTTGTTGCAACCCGAATCCAGTACAGTAGTAAGAGCCTATCCATCACTTGACTCTGCATGTTGAGTTTCTTTTTAAATAGCCTTTGGTTCTCCATTCATCACCATTTCTGCAGCCATTAACCGCAGGGCTCAGTGCTGGCCCAGCTGCCTAGGTCCCACACTCTGAAATTTTCTCCCTAAAACCATCCACCTCTCCATCTCACTCTCTCCCTTTAAGACCTTCCTTAAAACCCAACCTTTTGATTACCCCTAAAATTTCCTTCTTTGAACGCCTCTTTGAAACACCTTAGACCTTTTTCTACATTAAATATACAGTATAATTTTTTTACATATTTTAACATGGATCCATTAATTGTTCCACATTGCATTTGAGGAAGAAAAATGAACTTGATGTATTTTTTATAAATGCTACTTATCGTGTCCAATATGTTTGGATCATGAACAAGTTGTAGAAAGTTCTCTCCGTGGTTCAATCTCAAAATATTTTACAGGGCAGTACCTTTATTTTGTGAAGAGGGAGTGAGTTATGACAATACAAAAGTGTAGCTAATTTACTAATATTACTAAAAGTACTGGTGCACCAAATGCATGGTGCCACAGTGTGTTGGAACATAGGTTCAGTTTATATACTAGGCTGTGGGACCTTCAGCAGAAGCCTCCCCACGTGGGAGGGCAATCAAGAGGGACCTGTAACTGGAATACAATCAGTATTTTCCAGTAAGTATCTGAGTGACATTGGCAGAAGCCTGGGAACATCTTGCATGCCTATACCCTCAACCACATTCAATGCAACAACTTTGAAGAAAATAGTAATTTTGTACTCAGTTAAAACATGTCCTGAGTTAGTATAGGGACATCTAACACCCAAATCAATAATGCATAAGGAAACCAGTGCAGGATTACAGTACGGTGCATCTGTTTTTTCCATTATTTACCAGATAGACATCATCATATCAGCTTTTTACTTGGTGCAGTTGCTGTAAAGTTTTAGCTGATAACCTAAGTTTGTATTGAGCCCTGAAAATGTCCCTTGAGTCTTGGTTTAGTTCACCTTCCTCATTTACCTCAATATGGTAGTTGTAAATATTTTTGTAATTTCCTCATTTAAGTAGAATTTTCAGTATATAAATGCAGATAGTTTGTACATCACAAAAACAATATTCTATTTATTTACCTGGGATTTTGCAAAATGTACAAACTTAATCCTGCTGTCTGAGGTATTATGTTTACATGATAAAGAGCTACAGAATTATTCCAGTATGCAGAATTGAAACAGCAATGTAAGGCCCATAGAGAGTACAAATGAGTGATCCAGAATTTTCAATTAGTGCATTGTAAAATACATACAGTAAATATTAAAATATTCCTGGCCTTGCCCCTCCCTTCTCTCTCTCCTCCTCCTCCTCCAGCCCTACATATCACCTGAACGCTCTGCTCCTCTAACTGGCCTTTTGTAGAACCCCTATCCCCACCCCTCCCACCATTGGCAGCTGTGCCTTCATCAATCGAGATCGCATGCGCTGGAATTCCCTCTCTAAATCTCTGTGCCTGTCCATCTCCCTCACCTCCTTTAAAACCTTCCTTAAAACCCATTTCTTTTCCCAAGCTTTTCGTCCTCCTGCTATCTCCTTTGGCTCAGCATGCTTATTTTGCTTGCGCCCAAGTTTCTTGGGCATCTTTTCTGTGTTAATCTCATTGCTGTTTGTGGGGCCTTGTGTGTGGAAATTGGTGGTTGTTTCTCCCTAGATTACATGGCCGACAGTTCAAAAGTAATTCATTGGCTGTGAAGCACTTTGGGGCATCATGAGAAAGTGAAAGGAACTGTATAAAGTCAGTTTATTCTTGATATAAATGCAAGTTGTTATCTCTTCCCTTCATCCTCAAGTATTCATGAAGTATGCGTGTGGTCTAATTTTCTTTACAATATGTAGCACTTTAATTTTTTCTGCGTTAAATTTCACCTGCATTATGTCTGTTTACATATGTTATCCATCTCGTTCTGTAATTTCTGATTCCACGGTCCCTCTTTGTTTGGTATAACATTTTTCTTAGGTAAGCTTAAAATATACAAACAAAGGTGTAAATAATTTAGAATGTGTCTAATATCTTGTAAGTACCCTAGTTATGTTGTCTTTCTTCCCTCCCCCCCCAGCCCAAGTCCTCTCCCCTCCATTCCTCCTGAAGGTGTTGCATCCTTGCTAGGATTTAGCATGTGGACACTATTAATGTGTGAGCCTATAAGTATGCAGGATATGGAGCCAATAGGGGTATTAAGCTGAACCCAATCCTGCCCTCACCACTGTATACATGTGCAATTCTAACAAGGGTTGTTGGATCGCAATCAGGACAAATTTTGGCTGACTTTTTCCCCCCCTCCCTGATCCCAATTCAGGGGTATGGAGGCAAATTGTACCACCTCTGCTATCACCTGGCTGGGACCAACTAGCTCCGTACAAGCCCAACATTGAAGTAAAGATTTTCCTCCATCATCATCATCATCATCATCAAAGGCAGTTCCTTGGAATCGAGGAAGACTTGCTTCCACTCTTAGAATGAGTCCTTAGGTGGCTGAACAGTCCGATACGAGAACCGCAGTTCCTGTCACAGCTAGGACAGACAGTCGTTGAGGGTAAGGGAAGGTGGGACAGGTTTGCCGCACGCTCTTTCCGCTGCCTGCGCTTGTTTTCTGCATGCTCTCAGCGCCCTCCCGGATGCACTTCCGCCACTTAGGGTGGTCTTTCGCCAGGGACTCCCAGGTGTCGGTGGGGAATGTTGCACTTTATCAGGGAGACTGTGAGAGTGTCCTTGTAACGTTTCCTCTGTCCACCTTTGGCTTGTATGCCATGAAGGAGTTCCAAGTAGAGCGCTTGCTTTGGGAGTCTTGTGTCTGACATACGGGCAATGTGGCCTGCCTAGCGGAGCTGATCAAGTGTGGTCAGTGCTTCGATGCTGGGGATGTTGGTCTGGTCGAGGACACTAATGTTGGTGCGTTTGTTCTCCCAGGGGATTTGTAGGATCTTGCGGAGGCATAGTTGGTGGTATTTCTCCAGCGACTTGAGGTGTCTACTGTACATGGTCCATGTCTCTGAGCCATACAGGAGGGCGGGTATTACTACAGCCCTGTCGACCATGAGCTTGGTGGCAGATTTGAGGGCCTGGTCTTTGAACATTCTTTTTTTCCTCAGGCAGCCAAAGGCTGCGCTGGTGCACTGGAGGCAGTGTTGAATCTCCTCATCAAGAGTGAGTAACTAATAGCTCAGTTACTCACTACTTTAACCATCTGGGCCAACAGAGGAATCCAATTCTGTTCATGTTCTACCATATTGTAATAACAGTAGAAAAGGCACTAGAATTTAGTAATTTATAGTAAAAATTTAATATATATACTGTCGGTCTAGTCCAGATTAATAATGCGAAAATTATGGAATACATTTCTGTTAACATTTGAGGTTTCATCTCTAAGACTGGGTTTTGCAGTTTTAGCTAACATTTCAGTATGTTCAGTTAAAAGGAGTAGAGTATCATGGAATTCAAGCATACTGACACTCAACAAATAAGTCCTGGAGTTAACTATTTTAGTTTAATCTCCTAACTTTGTTGTTGAAAATGACCAGCATTGAATAAATTGAAATGCCAAATTTAACACATTGGGCAGAGCTGTTGAATTGTTCTGATGTGTGGATTTTCTTGAAGTGTGCAGTTTGCACTGTTTACTTACTGATCGATATTTTAATTTGCAGAATTTAGAACATTATACAGCTTTGTAATATTGTCTCCCACCTCCTTAGCAACATAGTCAACGTAGCAGAAATCAAAGAACTTCATGTAAAATAATGTGGGCAGAGCAATTTAAGATATTCTGGAACTTATTTTGTTAATTGAGCAATTGGCCAGTGTTGTGCTAACTGGTTATATTTTAATTACTGCCTGTAAACTCAAATTAGATCATGTTTTTGCACAATTTTTACTGTTGCTAATCCTAATTTTAGTTAATTAGTAATGCTCTAAAAGCTTCAGGTCACATCAAATTCATTTGCAGGCTTTATAGTCTCATTTAACCCTTGCTCCAGTCTTGTTAATGGGTATCTTCTTGCGCCCAGTATGCCCTTAACTTTAGTTTTTTTTAAAAATGTATGCATCCGCCTGTATATAAAATCATTTGTCATCACTTCGTTAAGTTTATATTTTGATTCCACTGTTTGCAATTAGTTATCTCCTACCATCATTTGTATATTGACCTTGTGGGTGGTTTTCATGAGCTCTGCTGCCGGTATTGTTCTGCATATAGCCAACTGGAAGTGTGCTGGTGCAGCAAGATTGATAATGTTGGAACTTGGTTGTGAAAACAAGATGCTCCACTTTTACAGGGCTCTCCACCTCCACCTTGAGTGGAATTGACAAACTGCAGGCAGCTCTGGGGACTGAAAATCCATGAATGCAGGGATGTTGAAGTTCTATAAAGAAAAAAAGAAAGACTTACATTTATATAGTGTCTTTCACGACTACCGGATGTCTCAAAGCGCTTTACAACCAATGAAGTACTTTTGGAATGTAGTCACTGTTGTAATGTAGGAAACACAGCAGCCAATTTGCACACAAGCAGGATCCCACAAAAAGCAATGTGATAATTACCAGATAAACTGTTTTTGTTGTGTTGATTGAGGGTTAAATATTGGCCAGGATACCGGGATAACTCTCCTACCATGGGATCTTTTACGTCCACCTGAGAGAGCAGATGGGACCACGGTTTAACGTCTCATCCGAAAGACGTCACCTTCGACGGTGCAACACTCCCTCACCACTGCA